>NW_020448085.1:5065588-5168393 GCF_003343035.1 Apteryx rowi | reverse complement strand
GCCGCCGCCGCCGGGCCAATCCCCTGGCCCGCGGGGCGAGGAGCTCCGGCCCGGGGGCGGCGGAGCGGGGCCGGGAACGGGGCCGGGCGGGCTGAGGGGCTCCGGGCGCTGGGGGAGCTCGTGGGAGGGGACGCTGCATTCCTCCAAACTGGGGCTTCCCCTCTCTTTAAAGCGTAGCGGGGAAAGGCTCTAAATTAATTAGCGCTCAGCCGCTGATTGGAGACACATGTCACCGCTGCCGCCGGGGCACCGAGCGCTGTGGCAGGACGGCAGCTTGGCTGCGTGTGCCAGCGGGGCGGGGGCGAGGAAGAGGCGAGAAAACCGCTTCTAGAAGATAGAAGGAAATAGAAAACGAGGGGGCAGGCAGGCGCTGGGAAAGGACAGGAGGGTGGGCGGGTGGCAGGGACAGCATGAGGAGGAAAGGTTGCACACATGCGTGCAGAAAGAAGTGGAAGGGATTTTTCCGTTTTGATCATCAGAGCTGACAGTGCCTTCTTAGAAAGGCAATGCTTTAAACAGGTTTTGTTGCAAGGATCCTGGAGGAAAGCGAGGTCCCCGGCGAATCCGTGCTCTGAAAGAGCCAGCGCGAACTAGCCAGGAGTGCAGCAAGGGTCACCGATAATTCCAAGCAGATACTTAAATAGTAGGGGTTAAAGCAGCTGTGCATGGTGGACTTCTGTCATTGGGGTACTTCCATGTGTGATCTGAAGAAGGAGAATACTGGGGTGAATTTCTGAAGGATTTACATGGCTTACATAGTTGGGGGTTGATTTAAAAGTGAATGGTGCATGTCATGCTTATTCATCATGTGACACAGGTAGTTCTGAATCATAGTTTATAGTCACCCAGTGGGTATAAATGCTGTTATAATGAATAGCAGTTTTAAAGACAACCTCTAAGAGAGCATGTTATATTTTAAGGGGATTTGTTCATTCTGCCTCTTTTCTAAAGCTTGTTCTCTGGTAGCCAAGACAGTTACTTTTCTTGGAGAGTACACAATGCAATAATTGAAAAATGGTTGGAAAAAGCTACTGTTGCTGTGTATAACACAACCCTTTTGTGATTTTTTAACCTTGGAGTGTCAAATCTGAGCAGATACTATTGAAAGCCTCTGAACCACAAGTTTGTAGTTTTTGGATCATGGCAAAGAAAGGTTTGATTCATTTTTAAAATTAGCAGCAGGCCACATTGCTCTGTGCCCCTTGAATGTATGAAACGAACAATTTGCAAATACAAATTTGCCCAAACATAATTTGCTAAAGTATCAAACCTCCCGTTAATTAATCTTTGCTTATAAATAAGCCAAACCATCCTTTGATGCTTTTTTTTTTTTCTCCATGGTAGCATGCTTGTGACCTCCACTGGGGGTGTGAGCGAACCTTTTGTTGTTTGTAGTTTTTGTCTGTACTGTTTCTATACAATCAAGGTCCTGTGAAAAGGAGGAAGAGGCAGCAGGAGGTAGGAACAAGCTGGGCTATTTTGGACCAATGTCCCATTAAAATGTTCTCTCTCTCCTTAACTCACTCCAAACTGCTATTCAAGCGTACACTTTGTATCAGTCTTTAACCTGCACTAAAACCTGTAGGACACTGATACTTTGACATTGTTGGGAAAGAATTAAAGAATCAACCAGGGATGGCTAATATTTCTTGCCTTATTTTATTGCAGAACAGCAGGAATTCAGAGTCTTTAAAGCTCTGGTACTTTGACTCTTTTATGCAGCTGAGATGATGAAATAAAAATGTGTCTGGTAAAGGAATTCAAATTAGCACTGGGTCACATAATTCCCCTGTTCTGAATATGGCCAATCAATGGCATCTCTAAGGCATCTAGAGGCAAGAGCTATGCAATTTCTGCTCATGCAGAATAATATTCCTAGCGTGGAAATTTCTGCTAATTAAAGCTCTTGCCAAGTAGACTGTTTTTTTTCTTCTTCTTCTTCTTAAATGGCTCAAGTCAAAGCTTTGCAAGCCAGGACTTGGAGAAAGTCTCCCTATAGTTAGAGCAATGCATTCAAGTTTTTAAACTGCAAATCTATGCTGCCTGCTAAAATTGTCATGATATAAATAGTGTTACGCACCATTAATAACAGATGATACAAGAAAAAAACAAACAGTGTTTTCATACGGAATTAGAGACATCTATACAAAGGAACTGTTGTGACCTGTGCTTGTGTTTTGTTGTAGAACATAGATGTAGGAGATATATCAAAGGGGATATAGGGAAGCTGGAGGGGAATCTGATCTTTTTGTTCTACAGTAAAATAACTTATTAACTCCCTTGTAGGTATAGAACTCTAAAATCTATATTGAAATACTTTTCTCTGTTTCTTTTTAATAGTAAAGTAGTAGCAGGGATAATGAAGGTTAAAACTCCTGGGAAATTGATGAAACATAAATTATTACTGAATTTGGGCTTCATTCCAAAATTCTGGTTACTACGTATGGTAGGACAGCTCATTTATTTCTCACTCACAAAAATATCTTGCTATATATAATGCTGTACAATTACCTAGGACCATATAAGACCATTCCTTCAGTACAGAACATGTTAATTATAAATTAACTGAATGAAATACAGTGGGCTGCAGATTCTCTTAGAAACTAACAGCAGAACTCTAAAACCCTTTTCACATTCCATCCAAAATCACATGGAGTGACAAGAAGAATGATATATTGCAAGTAGAAAGGCTTGTGTGTTTTGTTTAGTCTTTCTGAACAATAGTGAAATTATTTTGATACAAAAAAACAGACACAAAGTAGGATACTGTGATTGAGGTGTTACAGCAAGCAAAATGATCAGAGTTGGTGCAGAGCCCTGGAAGGGTCTTAATGTTGAGAGAAGAGTTTGGGCATATAAGGCGATGCCTGCTGTTGGCAGGGAAAGCGTTGCCTCTCAAGAAACAGCACTTGCAGTCCCAGCCCCTCCCATCAGCTCAAGAACAAGCTCTCACTTTGAATTTCCATCCTGGATCCACACTTTCTAATTTTCTTATCTGTGGCAAAAATAGCCTTTCTGCCTGCCAGGTTCCCCATCCTTTAACTTTAGTGACAACATTTATTTTGTATTGCTGAGAAGTAAGAATTGGCTCTATTTACATGCTCCCACACTATCGATGGTGTATAATAACAAAAAGTAAAGAACAGGGAATGAAGATACACAGGCTCAATTTCGATCTTCTGCTGACTTTCTTTGGCTGCTGCTAGGACATTATAATGCAGAATATCAGACTAGGATCTGCAGTGGTCTCTTTGGCAAATGAAAGAAAATATTCTGTGCCTTTACACCTATAAAATGGTTCTGATAATGTTTACTTCAGATGTGTGTTGTGAAGATAGATAAATGCGTGTGTGAAATGTACTTATATTGATAGATGAAGGCACTTATAAGTACCTGTGGATTGCTTGTTTAGTATGGCTTATTAGTGCTTTGCCAAATCCTAGGTATTCATGCGTACAATAAATGAAATGAATGAAAATTGTCAGCAATAAAAATCGGCTCTGTAATTAGTTTTTTCAGGGCCCTGAGTGCACCAATAGGCCTTAATTGAGCAGCCTCACGAAGGGGCTCTGCCTCCCATGCCCTGCCCATGGGCCCAAGCAAAACCAGTGCACCTTGTAGCTTATAGTAAGTCACATGTAAAAGTATTACTATGTTCATATTTCAATATATACATTTCAAACATCCACATCTGACCCAGTCACATTAGGCTGCCTTTGTAGTCCGTGGGGGAAACTGTAATTTGTTTATCATAATTTGCCCCATCCTATAGTAGATGTCCAAAATAGTTATATGGATCATACTCTGTAAGTGCTTGTTGCTTTTCATTGACTGTAGAAGAAGTCTAATCAGCTAGCTGAGAGGTAGCAGAGATGAATTTCACTCTAAGAGGCTGGTTGTGTGAGGTTGAGAGTGCCTTCCTCTTTCATTAGTTTCATTGGAGTATGATGGCACATGGCACTGTTCAGCCTCAGGACGAGCATTTTGCAGGGCTGGATTATAACTCTACTTTCTCGTCACACAGTTTGCGTATAGCAGGTAGGGGCATATTAATCCCTATCCCCATGGATAACGGAAATGTCATGAGTATCTCCCCTTGCAAGTATTGTCTCATTGGGAGTTCAGGATTTATTCTTCTGTATTTGAAGGTCCTTAGAAAAGATGGTGTTTATGACAGGACTATCTTTCTGGAGGTACAGACTTGTGCTTCTGCCTTGAGGTCCACTGTTTATGCTTGTAATGAGGATAGCATGGACAATTAGACAAGCTTCTCGCATTCTGCTGCTACCCACAAGCTTCCAGCCTCTTCTGGAGGATTTTATCCATGCATAGGTCACTAAGAGCAATCCCTTCATCTTGGCAGTTTAACCCAGCAAAGATGTCAGCTGGTATCAGTGGAGGTAGTAATTCTTTGATGTTATTGGGCACTGGCATGAAATGCAAGGCCATGTTTTATTTTTTTTAAAGCAGGCACTTGAAGTTCAGTGTCCCAGGCATCAACACACAGAGTCATCTGGTGAGAAAAAGGGCTAGCTATTTTTTCCCATTTGGAAAGAGAAGCAAGCTTTTTCAGTGGAAATTGCAATAGTGAATTAAATTAGTTGAAAACCCAGCTCATCCATGTTGGTAATGTTGCTGTGGACCTTATCTGAACTGCAGTGGTTCCCATTGCAGTCTGTAAGAAGTCTCCTTACTGTGAGAAGATGCAACACAAGTACCTGGCTATAGTGTTTCCTGGAATATATAGCCCTTCCTTCTGTAGGAGAGGGCAGCTGCAGACCATGCAGGAGAATGAAAGCACAAAGCAATCAAACCGCTTGGATTGTGGCTGCAGCAAAAGTAGACAGTTACTGGGGGAGGAAAGTGGGGGGAGAAGTTTAAATCCAATTTCCTGTTGAAAAGCAATTTTAAGGAAATATTTCAACCAGCCCTAGGCACCAGTCTTTAAATTCCAGCCAGCAACCTATAGGGCTTTGCATTCCCTGTCCTTTTACTCAGCTTGTTTCCTAGGCAGCAAAGACTCTTACTGAGGTCGGTGTTCAGTACAAGTTCAGAGCTCAGCCTGATGCACTTAACAGGCAAGACCGATACCTGCTGAGCAACAGTTGCCAGCGTAAACACTAGTGCTTTGCAAGAGAACAAGTGGCAACGGGAGATGGATAGGGAGGCTTGGTGAGGCTGCAGTGTACCATTATATACATTGCATCAGTGGTATGATGGCCAGCTGTAATATGCATCTTCCGGCTCCTGATTACAAGTGGAATTTCAAGGTTGTGGAAGCAGGGGAAAAAAAAGGCAGCAGCAGCTGGGAGCCCTCCATGACCACAGCTGGTTTTGCAAAGATTTTCTTGCAGATTGGGTTGGTATCTCTCCAGGATTGTCTTGCCTTCTGAGTTATGCTGCAAATGAGAGGAGGATATATTGTGCTGATAATACAGAAAGGTTTCTGCACGTAGTGGACTAGATTAGACAAATATTGGGGTGGTATCTTAGAAGCACGATGAGCAGCTGCTGACCAGCAGGTGGCAAGCGTGCCCCTAAGTCAAGGGGAACCCATTGCTATGTGGTTGCCTGTGGGACTCCGTCATGTCTTTAAGGTGACAGTTGGGATCACTTAAGATCCCATAGCATTTTCCCAGTGAGTAGCTCTGTTAGGTAGCTTCGATGTTTCTAGCCTGCATATTCATAACGTTGGAAGACCTAGAATGACTATTATGATAACTTTGACATCTCGCAAGGGGCTTGTGGGAGAACCTGGCCCAGTGAGATGAGCTTGGTGCTGACAGCTCTCACCTGAACTATAACAGCTGTATTAGGGATTCATGCTGTCTTAATTACAAGTAATAGAGAACTCACAACAAGAATTAAATTATTATCATTAATATTTAAATATACATTTTATTTTTATTTCAAATTTGTTGGTTTTCAGTTCTGCTGCAGATTCAGATACTGCCTTTTTTTCCTTCTCTGAACTGCAGTATGGTTTCTGTGCAACTATAAGCAGTTCACATGCTCTTCCCAGAAGGGGCAGCATTGCGGTAATGAATAAAGGCAAGTATGAATGTATTAAAGCCTGACTGAAATCAGTGGCATCTTTCCCATTGACATAATTGCATGCTGGTTTAGGTTCAAAGTGTAATACGAACTTTGGGACTGAAGATGTTGCAGATATTTAAGCATTTTATTTTTACCTGCCTTGAGGTAAGATGAAGAACCAAATGATCTCCTGGAGAGCTTTCATTTCTAAAATTCTATAGTACTATTAATGGAAAGGATCGTAATTTATACCAGTAAAAAGAACAATAACAGTAAGTACAGGAGATGTGCTAGGGCGTTTTACCCCAGTAAAAACTCATTAGGCTTCTGAGTTTGAACCAAATACACTATATCTATGTTATATCTTAAACTTCTCTTGGTCCATATAGAATGCAGGAGTATTTTTTTGCCTAGGCCTGTTTGTCATCTTTTTGGAGAACATGCTCTCTGTTTCCCTCTTCAGAGAAATGTATGCAGTCTTACTACTCTACTTCTTTGGATGCATGCTGACATCCTCCTCTCAACCCTGCAAATACCTCAAAGTATGAGACAGTTGAAAGCAAAGAGATTCAGATGTTTTGTCAGGTTTTCAAGCATACAAACTTTTACTTCTGCAAGAAAGATGTAGTTCCAGGCAAAAGGAACTGTGATTCCACACTCTCCTGGGGAGTCTTTGGAAATAGGTCAGAATGCTTTTAGGAGTACAGGATCCTTACATGGCTTTGCTCTGAATCAGTGGTAATCACACAGTGGCCGTGATGGTTAAAGGATGTAGTCAAGGCAAGGTTTGAGGGTAGAAGTAATACTTTGTATTAGGTTAACTATCATAGGGAGGCTGAAAATTTATATAAATTTTCCAACCCTACTTGTTGCTGTAATGAGAACTGTTGCCTCTTCCTGCCTTGCTTCTGAATCCATTAAGTCTATTTTCCTGTTTCTTATTCTGTGTAAGCATTTACCTACCTCTTCAGACATTTCGACAATTAAACAGAATGAATTCCTCCAGCTATCACTCTTCTTATGTCCATATTTTCTTTTATTCATATGTTCCTTTCTCTTTTCCTCAGGGTTAGTACTTTTGAAGGGAGGTGCCAACATCTCTCTCCTCTTGCTGAGAAATTCCCATTCTTCTGCCCTGCAGCCTTCAGAAGAATTGCTTGTGAGTGAGTGGGTGCAGAACACTAGTTTTCCTGAGGCTTTCACCATTCAACTGGGAAGTTTCCCTTGGAAAGAGAGTCATTCAGGTTATCATCTCCATATTATATTCAATATGAATAAAAGGCAACAGAGGAGGTGACCAGAGCTCAAAATGGAGTTTGTGTTCTGATTTTCATAAACAGAACCCCTATTTTATCCTTGTGTTAAACAAGATTCGCACGCTGTGTGTAGACTGACTCCACAGATCACTGTTGTGTAGCTTGAGTCCACGTGGGTATTTTGCTTGTTGTAAAACAATGCTAAGGGGATGTTTTCTGTTTTTGTGTCATACTAAGTTTGTGGTCCAAAATGTAACGTCACTACATTAACTTTGGAGTTACACCCAAGATGAATTTGGCCCTGTCAATTGTTAAATTCTTGTCATGATTGATCTCAGCTTGCTTAGAAAGGGATCGTGCCAGAATAGCAACCACAAATCATCAGTTGAAACTCCACCAAAGTTCTCATTGCCTGTAAATTGAAAAATTAAGCTTTGAAATAAAATGCTTTGTTCTTCAATCTCACACTAACTTTTAATTAACATCATATAACTCTCAAGCTGTTAGTAAGGTGCCAATTACAACAGAATAGATTGAAGTATTTAACTGGAGAAATTAGGAACATGATTCTAAATGAAGTATCAGACTAATTTCTGTCATCTGGCATCTTATCTCTGATTTTTACAGTTGTAAATGTGGAGTTGTTCCTCCCCCTCCTCCCCCATTTTAATCATAGATGTACCTCTAAGTGTATTCAGGCCTGTTCTTGTCATATCTATTTTATAAATTCAAGTATACCCTCGATCTATAAGGATGACACGATATGAACATTTTCCCAGCTCTTTCCAGCAAACCCTGTGCAGAAGAACTTTTTCCATGGAAAGGAGAAATCTCAGAGATTCCATAAGGCTCACTTGGAATTGTTTTATATCAAATAAATTAAAAAGCTTGTGGATAAATATCAGAAAGGCAGAACCATGAAGCTAAAACTAGATTTTTTTCAATACTTAGAAATATAATTGCATGTGACTTTAATAAATTTCTACTCTGCAAATTTGTTCTTCCATTACAGCTTTTTCAGCATATCAGCAAGTCAGTGGAGCAAAAGGAACAAACAGATACTAAAAAATCTGCTATCATTAATTGGTAGGTTGGTCAATATTGGATTAAATGGACTGCTGATCTAATCTGGCATGGCAATCCCTTTATTTACACATAATTGCATTGTAGGTTCATGTTTTCACATGATAGTGATTTCCACATCGAAAGTCTATTCGCACTTTCTGCATCAGCCCTGGTAAGCTCCTGCAAGCTAGCTTGGATGCTGTGGCCCACCTGTACTGCCCTGCTGCTGGCAACGGGTGGGAAGGGAGCACGCAGGCAGGTGGACAGTCAACGTGCGACTAGAACGCAGTGAACTGTTATGCTGGCTCACAAATACATGTAACATCTGCCTTGTTCCTAAGGCATATAGGCGTAAAAACAGTACATTTTTTTAATCCCTAATGTAAGAATATAAGAAATTCAGGGAGCAAATACACATTTAATGCAGTAAAAAGACTCCTGTTAATTTCAGTGGCTGTTACTTTGAAATCATTCTTTCTAGAATGGAAAGTTAGGTTGAAACTACTTGTCTGCATTAATAATGTTCAATGTCCTTCTTTTTATACTTCTTTTTGTCCCATATTCCAAATTTTATTAGATTCAAAAGAATGCCTGTGCAACTTCAAAAATACAACATTTGCAGAAGCAGTGCAGAATAGCTGTGTCAAATTTGTTTGATTTCCTGTCATTGAGAAGGCTAACAAAACTTTTTTACTGAAAGACCCTGAAGCACTAGAATAGATGTGAAATTTAGTGGCTAGAGCTTTTTATAAATGCCAAAGACAAACGTGTGACAAATGGTTGTGTAGGATGGAACCTGCCGTGGGACAGGAGAAGGGAATGGATGACCTGCTGGTTTTCTTCCCAGGCCTATACATCTTCCTATGCATCATTTTGCAGATGGAAAAAATTAAGCTAATCCAGCCTTGTATTTATAAAGGAATGGAATGATATGTACCAATTTGGGTAATGAGCTTGATAAATTCACCATTTCTTTGTGCACAGCTTTATAAAATCAATTCCTATTTCAGCATTTATTAATATAAGAAGATGGTAACAGTAGCAAGTGTGGACGCTGAATGTAGTGTGGTACAATTGTGCCCTACAGAATTCCTGAAGGGCCACATAAATTGCTCTGTAAACTCTGGATCTTCAGTAAGATCTAAATCTTCTGCTGCAAAATTATTGGCTTCTTAGTTTAAGAGACATTTCATAAGCTGTGCAGATCAAATTAGATGTTAAATCTGATTTCAGTTCTTCACCTGTCTTTTTCCTCTGCCTCTTTTCTTTGTGG
The DNA here is from genome assembly GCF_003343035.1 of Apteryx rowi. NCBI lineage: Eukaryota > Metazoa > Chordata > Aves > Apterygiformes > Apterygidae > Apteryx > Apteryx rowi. The sequence goes on along the minus strand of NW_020448085.1, from coordinate 5,158,763 downwards.
TCTGTCATCATGAGCAGCCAGCAATTCAGAGTGACTTCTTTGTTGGACAGGAGCCGCTTTAGAAGGATTCTGAAGTGAGGAATAAGTTCCCTGTGGCTTGCATGAAAAGAAGGGATCTCAAAACTACTAAGTTAATTAGCAATTGCTATGTAAATTGAGTAATTTGCTTTAAATATTAGATAATTAAGTAATGGTAAATTAAGTGAATTACTAAGTAAATTAGCGACTGCTGATTGTTAGCGATAGTCTTATGGACACTTTCCTTCACATCAGTATCCATTTGACTTGCAATGTTTAATTCAAAATCAATTTAATAAACATTCAACTGCAGTTCTTTGGCAGCACATTACCTTCTGGGAATTTCAGGAAAGAAAAGTTTCTTCAAAGCTATCTTCAGCTGTAGAAAGAATTCTCTGAGTAACTGAGAGCTACTGAAATCCTCATCAGCTTTTGCTATAAACGCAAGGTGCATTTTCAAGACATAGTGCAATTTCTTTGACATTAATAAAGAGACCACTTGTATTGTCATGTTAGTTTTTTATATATAAACCCCAAACAAAGAAGAAGCTTCTCTACTCAGAGAAAATATTCTTTTGCTAATACTTCTTCCCTTCAGGAAATAATGCAAAAGCAAACATAAGACATATCTGAACTCTGGTGCTCCGTAAACCATTGGATGGCATTTTGATACTAAGATGATGATGTATAACAACTTGTGTAGGTTAGAACAGACACGCTAGACCTTTATTGCCAGCATCCTAGTGTCTCCCAAAGACTCACTGCAGAAATAGGCTTGATCTAATAAAGTAGCACTAGTGAGATGGGCAGAGACTGCAGAGTAGACTTCTGGCTCCACCAGGCCTACGCTCAGTGGTTCTGCTCAGTGAGGCAGCTGTGAGGTGATGAAGCAATGTGTTCTGAAATTGGAAAGAGCTGCAGCAGGCAGTAAAAGTTTGCAGTCAAACAAAGCTCTAAGCCTTTTCTTCTTTGTGTTTTTGGTGGGTCAGGCTCCTTCCATAGGAGCTGAAAGCAGCCGCGGTGCCGCCATGTCCCAGAGCTGGGAGTCAGAGAGCTAGTAAAGTGGCCCAGCAGGGCTATGCTGGAGCAGAGGCAGCTTCCAGCAGCCCTGTCTTTAGTAAGGAGTGTCAAGTTTTTATGAGCATCGTTATGTTTTTATAGTTTAATGGATTTGACTATTAAAGCAAAACAAAGCATGTTAAAAACTTGCCACGGCTCATTTCCGCACTCAGTAGCAACTCTGTACGTGTGCAGTGTGAGTCTCTAGGAAACACTAAATAACAAAGGCCAGCTTAATACAGTGCTTTTCAAATCTTCCCTATCCACATTTATCATTTTGGTCCCTTTCTATATAAACATAATCTTAATTTGGGGTGTGTTTTATTTAACTTCAAAGCTCTCAACACAGTGGCAGTTCTGGAATTCGTACCCACTGATTAACTCCTTCAGGAAACAAGATGGTAGCTTATACAGAGACTGAAGGTGAGAATAGAGATGGTTAGAAGCAGCACTAGTCTGAAGAAAAGGATGAAGAGTTTCAGTAAAGAAATAGTAAAGGAAAGAATGCAGTAAAGAAAGGAATTCAGTGTAAAGAGCCAACACCCTAAAGTTTGAGTGGAGAATGGTGCATTAAATAGTGGTGTTGGCATCTTCAGTTACAGGAACATGGAGGTGGAACCATGCTGCAGTCTGAGGGAAGTTTAGTATAGCAGCATTTCAGAATTCAGTCTAGCTACAGCGCATGAGACCTACAAATCACTAAATACTGTAAAAATGAGACTGGACATTACTCCCAAGAATGTCTGTGTTGCAGAGAACATGTTGGGTACTGAGGTTTCAAAACTGGTAGGGACTCTAATATTGGAGCTGGACAGAGGGACAAGCACGTGAAAGAAAATGGCAAAGATGATGCAGAATATGGAGAGCAGTTTCTTAGGATAGGCCAGGGATAGCACTGACTCTTTGGTGCTTGTGGATGTCAGATAGAGTGCTTTGTGGGGACATTTCCTAGCATCTCTTTCTGCTTTTACAGAGAAAAGTTAGAAAGTATGATCATTCAGTGAAAAAATGGTATAAGGGAATTTTAAAACCCTTATATTTCAACAGGCAGTTCTTCATGAAATGGATGAACACAGTACTCAAAGCTTACATATGTTTTGTTTTGATATTTCAGTAGGGACTTTGCAAATTAAAAGGTTTTAAATTTCTACTAAACTGAAACTTATAAGGCAACTTAAATGTAGTGGAGCACCTATGTGCTTGTATTGTTTCTAACAAAGGTGTTTAGGTGTCTTGGGATGCAGATGTATGTGTACCTAATGGCATTTTCAGAAGAACTGTGGTATCTATATTTAGAATTTTGGAAAATTTTACTAGGTGCTAATTTGCATTGTTTCATGCCTAAATATGATTATAATTGGATTCCTTGTGAGCTCTAGGATCAAAGTGCTTTGGAAATGTAAAGTATTTTATTATTACTTACTGCCTTAATTTAGTTTGCTCATATGTTTTATAAGATCTTGAAAGGCATTGCAGAGTTGCGACAACATGATCCAGACCTGGAATAAACACACTGATGAGTGATACTTTTAGAAGGGATATATTTACCACAAGGCATTCCAGGGCTGGTCAGTGGTACCCGATCCCCAAAGGTGGTTCTTTACTACATTCATCTTCCTGCTGTTTAATACTACTTGTACTCTTGACTCAGAGAACCCAAGTTCATCACGGGGTTACTTACCATTGCCAAAGAAATGTCACTCATTCTTTCTCCTTATCCCCCCGAAGAAATAAGGATTCTAGCAAACTGTCCCAAAGGGAACTGATAAGCTGAGGGATTCTGCTTCATGGCCCATATGTCACAGGATCTTTTACAGCACAAGGGAGCTACATTAAATGTCACTGAAAACATATTACAGATCACTGTTAAATAATCTCTCCTTTTCTGCAGTGAAAAGTGATTCATCATTACAATGATGAACAGGGAATAAAATCCTCCTAGTGACAGGGCATATGGCCCTTTTGAGGTTCAAGAATGGCAGCTGGCCTTCCTTGGGAAGACAAGTAAGCACAGGTGACTGGGGTCCCAGCAGGCAGATTTTAAAAGCTTCCAGCTTGGGAAGGGAAGAGTGGGACCGATTATGGAACAGCTTCCTAGATATTGATTCCTCAGAGAAAGGTGTCCTTGCTTGATGGCAGGGAGTTGCCTGTTTTGTTTGACAGGAAATAAAGATTGATTCTGAGATTTCACACCGGAGTAGCTGTAGTACTTTGTCATCCCTAATAGGAGGTATAATCAGCTTAATTCTGCATGTAGGTCTAGTGACAAAACTGAATAGAGATCACAACGAGGTAGAGAAAAATTTTATAAAAACATTATCATATCATCTGTTCTTTTGATTCATTCAGTGCTCTTGAACAGTTGTCTTCTCTTTTTCCCCTTTCACATGCGAAGTATTTTAGGCACTGTCAATGTGAACTGTGGTTTTACCAAGAAATGGAGAAAGTGAATAGTTCTGACTTGGATATGTGTCTTTATTTTTGCAGTTGAGAGCTGTAAGAGTTGAAGTGGTTTGAATGGGAAAAGTGTGAAGTTGCTCTTTCTTATGTTACCAAAAATTGATTTGGCAGTGCAGGCATGTTCCAGGAAAAGGAGCTGAGATAAGGAGAGGTAAGAAATGAGGCAGAAGATGCCATGGTATTCAATAAGAAAAGGGATGAGTTATATGAGATTAGTGAAATGTAGGGAGAGGAGCTGCTTAGAATGAATATGGTGATTACATCCAACTATCAATAAAGGGATGAGAATGTATGTATACTACGATGTCACAGGTAAAGCAAAAGAAATATTGTGGTATTGATGTTACAGTCCTGTTGAAACTGTGGTAATTTAAGTAGTGAGTGAATAGCTTGGAAGGGACATCTGCTAACTGCAGTATTTTTAATGAGCTCTCTGCCTCAAACTCTTTAGCAAAAGGTTTTGGAGTCTCATTGAAAATATCTGAATTGTCACAGAGAAAAGAGATTCAAAGTTCTGTTGAAATCTGGTTCCTTAAATCATCCTTTCCACCTTTTCCACCAGAATCCTCTGGAGGAGATTTGGTGATTTCTGTTAGATTCAGGTAAAAATTCTGGTTGAGCTGGGTTATTTAAAGCTTCTGCTTATTTTTAGCAAGAAAGGGTTTCATCTTTTCCTTTTACTCCTGCAACCAATGTAAAAGTGTCCATGCAATAAAATCTACCTTTATCCCAGTCAGACTGGTAAACTGGCAGAATTTACTTCGTATGCCTAACAAAAAAAGGGCTAATGTGAGTAATTATTCATTCTACTTATTGTTATACCGTGCACGTCAAGGAATGCTTTTAGTAAGATTGATTTCTGCAAAATATGGATGTGGCTGGTGGTGACCCCTACAAATTAAAGCTACAGTTCTCTGGACAGTCTGGGCAATCATCTATACAGCATGAAATGTTTTGGAATTCATCAGCATAATAACATCAGTGGAAATCTTTAAGAGCTTGATGCTGCATAAAGCTATGATTTCCTTGCAACAACATCTTACAGGCAGCCAACCTTTGGACATCCTAGGAACCCTAACAGTAAGGATCTTGTCTTATGTTTTGGAGATGAGAGTATTTCCATATGTTGAGGCATTAATACAAGCTACAAATGACACAGTGAATCGATAAAATCATCCCTGTAATTACAATCATTACATTTTTTCAGTATCTTAGATGTATGTTATCTAATTTTATATAGCCACATGAAATAGAGAAGATAATAGAGAGAAGATAATAGAGAATAGAGAATAGCTGCATTGATTTCTTCACTGAAGCCTAAACTGGTTATTCTCAATTCCTAATTCCTCTTCTTTGGAGGCTCTTGTGCCCAACAATTAAAGGATGAGGAGCAGGTTACACCTCAGTGTTAGCTATCTGAAGGTTAAATGCCTAGTCTGATCTTATTGTCTAGGTCCTCTTTGTAATCAATGGAAAGAGAGAGACATCTCCAGAAAGCTGCTTATTCCAACTGTCCTGGATATGTATCTTAAGAAGTGAATGAATTACAGGTTTCTCTCCACTGACTGTGAAGAGAGCCTAGTCAACAAGCTGAGACTGGGCAGCTGGCTTTTACACGTCTAACATTAAGGGAGATGCCTTGCGCCACAGTCTCTTAACACAGGTAGCTGAGTTTGGTCCCTGAAATTGAATCATGGGAGTATCCCAGATGGTGTGGGAAAGGCTACAGCTACCTAATGTGTTGGTGATCATTCAACTTCTATTTTTCCTGCCTAACTGACAACACTGAAAGAGAAATAGAAGTTAAACATGCTGAATTTCATATGCTAAAAATGCAGACACCATCAATGAACCACATATTGTAGTCTTTTCATGACATACAATGCATGATTTGGTGTGCATTACATCTGTCAACTGCCTGCAGTCAGCTCGCACAGTGGACACCTCTTACTGGTTGTGTCTCCTATGTAATATTAAATATACACAAAATTACTGATGAGATTTTGTTCACTTGTAAAATAATCCAACAAATTACTTACACTGACTGTTTCCATCCTTCAGTCAGGAAGTTCTGTTTGTGCTGTCTGGATAAATGTGAAGTGATTTGTCATTTTTCCTGTATCAGAAACTGTTTCAAAATAGAAAATTCCCACATACATATGTGCAAATGTACTTTCATACCTGGATCATACATTTCACATAGCAATGTTTGTTAAAAAAAAACCTCTGTGTTTCTTTTCATATTCACTTTAAAATGAAATGGAAAAAGCTGCCTTTGCAAGGAATTTTTATTGGCGAAGCATATCATTTACTTTGGCTCCATAAATCAAAGTGCAGTCATGCTGCAAAATACGGGTAGCCCATTTAGAAATATTCCATCAGGAGGTATAAAGGTACAGTATATTATGCTTGCTGTTTCAGATAAATAGCATTCTTGATTCCTGTTCATCTGTATATGATATCTTTTGTTGTAATGTGGTGCTTTCCATCAAGTTAGTTAATTTTGCTCCTGCAGTGTAGGATGTAATTGATCACTACAGTACTTGCCCTTGGGACAAAGTATTTTTTTATCCAGTGTGTTGTTTTAACTTTTCACCATTCTTTTAAATATATTCTATATAAAATATTGTAGACTGTGCAATAAGAAGTTTTATAGTTCATTTTTTCAATAGTTTTTCTATCTTTGTAGCCTTTAATAGGTACTATATATGTCCTTCTATCTTCTAGCTGCACTTTGTTTGCAAAAAGATGCAATTCAGTAATTTGGGGTCTGATCCAGAACTCACTGAAGCCCACGGAAGATCCCTTTGTTGATTTCAGTTAGCTTTAGATCACAAGGCTTCAGTTCAGCAAATCACTTAATTACGTGCCTGATCTTTTGTAGTTTTTATGGAGCTACTCAAATACAGAACAACGCAGAGCTGGGTTTTCAATTTCTAAATTTTATTAATTAAAGCAACTTTAAAAATTTTACTGTGAAATAGTTGCAGTGTTTTGTGTTGGCCTTTTAAAATTTTGTAAATGTTTTATAAATTAAAATGAAATTTGTTCTGAATGTCATTCAGAATGAAAAAAAGAAAGCTTTGCAAATCTTTTGTAGATCACAACTCATGAGCAGGCTGTATCAGATTTTATAACTAAGACGATTCTAGAGCCCTGAGTAAGCTAACAGCTAGCTCGGGAGGGACAGAAGTATGTCTCTTGGTAAGAGACAGATATGTAAGGGATGACGTGTATGTAAGGGATCAGGCGTGTAGTTATCTTACAGTTCAGCTGTAAATGCTTTGGGGGCAGGGACTGTATAAATAGTGGGGCCCCACAAGATCCTACTTCAGTACTAATTAATAATAGTAATAATAATAATAATAATAAATAAATAACCCTATGGCATCAGAGAGGCCAGCAAGTGATCAAAGGAGACTGAATGCCCAGCCCTTGCCATTAGGAGGTATGCTTATAAAACAGCAGGTGATGTGCTGGAAAGATTTGAGTGAGAGAAACTTATGTGGTTATTTCTGTTTTGTGGATTGAAAATTCTGGCTCTAGCCATCAAGTCTAAATTCGCTAGAAATTTTAAAAGTTTTAATTTTTGAAATAAATTCCATTAAAATTTCAAACAGGCATGAAAAATGGATCAATAATGTTTTTTGCTACTTTTATATTCATTTTTGGCCAACTGGTTGAAGTAAAATAATGACAGGAAGTTATGTAGACATATGTTACAATTTTTCTGCATTTTAAGTTGGAGCTAATCCAGATTTTTCATGCTGAACCAAACTGAATAGAAAGGTTTTTTCTTTTAAAAAAAATGACATAACACAGGTAATGACAATTTGTCAAAAAAAATTTAGTACTAGGATCAGAAATCACTTCAGAAATATGAGTTAAGTGATCTTTCTAATGCACATATGCGTCACTATTACAGCCAACTGATAATGGTGGAAATTACAAAAATAGTTATTAGATATTAGAATTGAGATCCAATTAAGACATAGGCAACATATTATCATGTTTGCCTTTTGCTACTCTTACTAGAAATTGAGCTATTAGAAAGAATACTCATAAAAAATCAAGAACTTAGTGGCAAATAGTTAATTTATACACATCCAGTTTCTAATTTTGAATGGATAGTGTTTCTGATTGGGGCAGTTAGCTATATGATTCACATGGTATTTTTTCTGATTCCAGAAATTAATATTTTTGAGCAACTGGAATGTAATTAGTGCAGCAGGAATTGCAATAACAAATCTTGAATAGAAAATGAAATCTATTGCTATTAGCAATGAAAATGAAATTACATTCCTTTCCAAACATTTCTGTTTCCAGTATACTTCCTTGGATAAAGAAAAATGGCTATCTAGTAGTAGGGAAATGTGTATGGCTTAGTAGTAGTATATGAGCAGGAAAAGTTTCTAAAAAATGTTCCAGAGTAAACATAAGTAATTTCCCATTTGAAAAAAAACCCTACTAGAACAGCCTGAATGTTTTTTTTAAATGGCATTGGTGCAGCTTAGCCAGTAACACTTTCCCCAGTGAACCCCGTACTTAGCACTGACAGTCTCTTGCCAGTCTAGCTGTGCTGGCTGGCTATAATTGTCTTGCCAGTTATAATGCGTTGCATATGTCCTCGCTCCTTCCATGAGACTGATGAGTGGAAGACTTCTGGAAACAGCTTACTGTTATCATGTGACTACAAGTGTGTACTGAGAGCACCTAACTCTAGGTCTGGCGTATCCAAAACTGACATTGATTTTGAAAAAGATTCTTGTTATTCAAATAGTACTGGGGTATCAGACTAGACCATGAAGTGTGTGAGTGTATTCCGTGAAGAAATGTTATGGCCCTTGTCCAGTACCTTTAAGACCTTCTAGCAGTATTTTCATTTATTTCCAACAAATACTGTGTTGGGCTGTATGTTTACAGTCCCTGACAGCGTAGATCAGCACTTGGAGGTCATTGCCCACCTATTTGTATATGATGTGCCATGGACTGTATTTACCTGATCTCACTCTGGCAGTTGACTTTGCTTCTGTAGATAAGACTCTTGGGCTATTTTGCTCCTACCTATCATGCTTTCCTGTCTTGTCGCTGCATCTGCGAGGTGGAGCTGTGATGACGTGTCCAGGATGTTTTCCTGACCATTCTGGCTGTAGTTACAGAAGTGAGGATTCCTTTTTTTCTTCTGTCTTCCTCCCATCAGATAGCACATGGTGTGCATCCAAATGTATCCATTGCTGACTGATGTCACCATTTTACCAGTACCATGTATCTCTATATATCATTTTTATCATTCGATAGAAATATGTTGCCAGCTAGAATTAGAGATGCTAACACATGCAAAGTTTAAGTCCTAGAAAATAATACTTGATTTTGTAACAAAATACTTCAGGAATATTCCTTGCTGTTGTGTGTCCTGTTTCACTTCAAAAACATTTAATACTATTTGAATATGCCATTGCTTTTCATATACTCTGTTGAGTCATTATTACTTCTGAGCATCTATAGAACTTTATGAGCTCACTTAAAAACAGAGAAGTGATGTTAATCCTTTAGGCATTACAGGAGTCTTGAACTGCTTAAAATGAGAGTAATAGAAATCTACTTTTATGTTCTGGGCAATTGCCTATGATTAAGATTATCAAACATTGCCCATTGCAAGAATGTTGCACACACTAGCAAAGAAGGCAGAACTGAGATAAATTGGATTAGGAGTTTTGGTGCTGAGAGACTGAGGCTAATTTGGAAAGAAAATAGATGGAGAGGTAGGGAAAACTGTGAATGGCTGGAAAATGAGCTTGAGATCAAGAAAGAATGAAGAAATAGGCAAGGAGACCGAGTCTAGGATATAAAGAGACTGGAATGGCAGGTCCAGAGGGATGAGACAGACTGGACCAAGGATCCAGAGACCCTTCCTTTTGTAATCATTTGCCTCATTCACTGCAAAACTACCAGCTTCTTCAGTAAATGAGGCAGGAGACTCCTTTACTAAACAACCTTCCTAGAGCAGGCCTGTTTTGAGCACTGAAATAATTAGGAATATATAGATAAGCTATGTTCAAGATGAGATTTTAGATTGTCTCAGCAGAGATACACACACAGATCCAGAATTAAGGGTGAGCAGGCAAACTGAATTATAGTAATTTTGAATATCTGCTGTTTGACTTTGCAACTTCAGTTATACTTTTAAAGTAGCATTTTCTGCATAAACTAAAGGCATACAGTACACAGAAGGATGCACATCCCCTCACACTGAGAAACACACATGTTCAGGTATATGCAGACTGTACAAACAGACACACCAGTGGAAGTACGTGCATATAGGCACAGGCATGCTTACAGAAACAGAAGGGCATAAGACCATGCATGCATATGTGCACACACAGACACAAATTCATGTACAGGAAGTGGGAGGTGCACAACTGTGAACATGCATTGCATGAATACACACATAGATACCCATGCACCATAGTTCCCTGCACAGCTGTATAAAGTGACAGAAAGGCCCGGAGCTATGCAAACATCATCAAAAGACACCCACACAGCCATGACTGTTTCAGGCTGAAAAAAAAGGATATATTGAAAAATAATGTCTGGGAGAACAAAACAGTAGAGTCAACGCATCAGATGTCTGAATCTAAAATATTGCCAGAGAGAGTATACCCCAGCCAAAAGTACTGCCAGCAACCAAGTCAGTCACACAGTGGGAGCAGTCATCCACACATATATATGCTGCAAGAAAAATATCCACCACCTGCCAGTTGGCTACTAGCAACCATGACCTGTGTGTGTGTGGTCAGTGTGTTGGTGCCAGTGTTAGAGAGGAAAAGGAGTGGAAAGAAAGGAAACAGCAACAGGAAATCAGAAACAACAGAGGTGGAATGGAATCAGTGCTCCCAGTCAAAACATTTGTTTAATACAAACAAAAGTCTGGCATGTGCACGATTTATATTTTACACAGTGGAAGATCCTGGTCATGTGTGAAACTTCTGCGTTTTCTGAGTAGCAGGAGGTCCTGTATGTGTGAAGCTCATTGCTCCACTTAACACACATCAGATGTCTTGAAGATGCCAAACAATGAAACAGGTGGCTAATTGGCTTCCATCCTTTCAGTTCATGTAACAAGAAGGAATTCAGCCAAGTGGTTAGAATAGGATGCTCAGAGTCGGGGCTCCTGGATGGTGTTCTAGGCTCCATCTCTGCACTGCTGTGTGATCTTGGGTGACTCATGCATCTTCTTTGTGTCTAAGTCTGCCATGTGTAAAATAGGGATAATAATGCTTCCTTACCTCTAGTGGTGCAGGAAGATGGAAAGAATGGATATAAAACTCCTTGAGATCCATGAAAGATAGTATGTAGGAGAAAGCTGAGCTGCAAATGAAATTCCTGAAATAGGGTTCCAAGTCAGACACAGTGTTCCAGTCTAGGTTTGAGTGACACCGACATTTTGTGGTAGTCATATTCCATTTTCACACTGATTCCACATCTGTATTTCCTATATTTTGTTAGGATAGTTTTCAGTCTATATAATACATTTCTTTTAATATCATACTATTACTGTATGGCATCTCCACACTAAAACTTTATTTTTAAAAAACAAGTAATTGAAAAAAGGAAATTTGACCTTCATAATTCAGTATTTTCATACTTACTTTGAATGGCTAATAGACGTTTTTGCTCTGTTGTTCTTGCATATTTTTTCTGAACACTTTTCCTTACAAATCTAGATCCTGAAGAAAAATCACCTAATTAAGTTACTGTTGGTATATTATTCCTATCTGAGGGCTAAGTTGTTAGTGGGGATCTCATCTATTCTCATTTAAAATGGTATGAGTTTTCCAGTTAACTTGAATGAATGCTGTGTTGCCTTCACTCTCAACTCATAGATTCATAAGGAATTGTTATAAACTACCATGCTAGGAATCCTTTTAGCCATGCCAGGCTACATGCCTTGGCTTCTCCTGTGTCATGAGACATAGCTTTAAGTTAGTGATTCAGATCAGGCAGAGGAAGAATTTGAGACAGGGTTACTTACCCATCCAGACACCCACAGGGGCGAGTGTGAGTTTGGCCACAAATTCAATCCAGGATCTAAAAAACCTTTTAGATAAATTTCTGTTGAGATGGTCAACATGGTAAGTTTTGTTTCCAAGAAATTCATGTCTTTAAGGAAAAAAAATCATCAAAAATTTCCAAACTGGCAGTATACCTGTTTTTTACCATGGTAATTCACATCATGGTATAAAAGTAGAACTACTCAGCATTTCTCAGTGAGACATATTCACATCAGGAGTGTCATTTCAAAAAGCTAAATGTATGCAAGTTGTTGATTTTGACAATATGCATTTAAGAAGCTAACGAGGGTGAGGCATTTCAGCAGGGTGGAATGTTCTTTGGCATAACTGGAGTTTGTACTGAAATGTATTTTATCTTGATTTTTTTGGTCTTCAAATGACATTTCATCATAATGCCTCACAGCATTCCCATTTGGAAACTGCACAGAAATAATTCTTCTGTGGAGGTGCTTTGCTGTGTGAATGAAGGCAGTTGTGCATCTGCTTTGCCCATGTTTTGAGCCTGCCCGTTATGAGAAGAAATCCAGTTCAGAAGCCATGTGCTGAAAGGCAAGAAATAGTAGCTCAGGCTCAATGCCATGTTCACATGGTTACATGGCTTTTGATTAAGACTGGCTGACATCTGACTTGTGTGAAGTATGGTAGGTAGAGTAGGATCCCAACTGTGCACCTATTCATCTGGACATACCCAACATCTGGTTGGAGAGAAAAGCTGTAATTCACTGCTTGGTAAGCCTGCTTCACCATTTTTCAGGTTCACTTTTGACTTGTATATTAGCAGGTTACATCCTGCCTTTACATAGTATCTTCATTGCTACAGTGTTCATCTCATACCAGTCATTCATGTAGCTAACACACTGTACAAATAAATAAAAACTGTACAACTGCTCAAGATTATTTCATGAAATTCATAGAATGAAAACTAGCTTTTCATCCAGTTGAGAATATTCATGAAAAAATTTTGGTTTGATTGGAAAAGAATTTAAGTGACGAGTTATAAACCAAAAAGCTTAACCCCCTCCAAAACATTGTTGATTTTAAGGATTTATTTTCCAATTTTTTTTTTTATATATCTACATATTTTTCTGCTTGGATTTTTGGCAAATAAAAAAGCCCTAAGTAAAAAAAAATCCTGTAAATTGTTGTTGCTGGTCTAAATCTAACCACTAAAGTAAATGTTAGACGGAAAAAGCTTGGAGAAGGTGCAGAGTACTATGAATTTATAGTATTTGTTTCTTGATCCATTCATAATCTTTGAGCCCATTTAGGGAAAATGTGTGATGTTTGACTAAAGCTAAACATTGAAAATCGCTTTAAGTCCAAAAGCATCTATATGAATTTTAAGGAATTTGAGTCTGAAAGAAAGTATACTAATTTAGGCTTAGATCTTGCTATGCTTTATGCATGATTTGCTTTTGTTCTTGAGTTAGAACCTTCTTTGTACAGTCATCATCCATCAGTCTTTCAAGCAAGCAAGGTAGAATGATCTAGTCTGACATTCTGTTTAACACAGATTCTTACTGTCTCATATTGAGCCCAGTAACATGGTTTATTCCCTTGAAGTCAGTACATTTTCTTGTGGATAAAGGGATCTGCCACAAACAACTTATTGCAGGAGTAGATCTCAGACTCCCTCTGAACATAATCTTCTGTTTCTGAAGTCAAGGAATTTAGCACTTGTGCAAGTGAAAGGCAAAGGGAAACACTCTGTAGGAGTGAGGCTGTATCACCGGTGACTGATGGAGACTGTAATATGTTGCCATACAAAACCGTATACTGTTGAGGAGCTAAAGATCAAGTCCTGCAGCATATTTCCCAAAGGCTCCTGGCCCCTGAAGTTGTCCTGCCAGGTGGTAAAGGCAGTTCCAATCAGTCATCAAAGTTGCTTTTTTTCACAACCGCAAAGCTGCTTCCTGCAGAAAACGCCAGAAATATTTGCATCTGAGTGGAACTGGAAGGCAGCAAAACACTTGCCAGGTTCACTTGGGGAATAAACAGCTTATGCTCAGCTCAGCTTCTCCTGACTTTCAGACATGGCCATTTCCCAGCTGGAGACATCCCCCATCAATCATCTTGGCCTGAGTGTACAAGAGGACATTTTAAAAGGATAGCTCGGTGCTTCTGACTTCTTCCCAGAGTGGGCATGGTGAGTTTGTTGGCAGGAAAAGAGGGGGAAACAGAAGTACAGCACCTAGCACAGCAAAATCCAGTACCTCACTTCATGGGGCTCTTAGATGCTACTACAGTACAAATAATAGCTATCCCAGTATCAGCATGCTTGGTTCAGTAGTATGTACTGGGGGGATTCTTACTGTGCTATCCATGATGCATCTTGAACCTTCTTCCCACTCCTTGTGAGAATGATGCTAAAGACAGAATATTGACCTGGTACTACATGGAGAAGGAAGGCTGAAAGACTTTCTTCTCTAACAAACACCATATCAGTTCCAGTCCTTCCATTTCCAGATATTGCTTCCAGGCTCTTGTAAACCACGATGATGGTGAATTTGAAAGGCAGAAAGGGCTGAGCTTCCTTCCCAGAGCTTCATGGAGGTTTAGAAAGGAGTCAGCCTGAATCATGAATTCTTGTGTTTTCCAGAATTTTGGCCTCTCCTGTTCAAAGCACAGACTCAGGTAACTACTGGGTGGTGGTTGTGATGGGGAGCCAGTTTAGGATGAAATAAAGAGTTGTTCCCTGCTTTCCAAAGCTTCCTCATATACTCTGAAGTGAATCCCAACTCCAGGAGCATTCATACTGAAAAAAATGCTGAGATAATTTTGTTTCTTACTATTGTTACTCTTTTTGTGGGAAAGGTATCCTTGGCCCCTGCAAAAGCTAGATTTCAGCTAAGTGAGTTTATTCCTTGCTGCTGTTAATATAAATGAGACTTCTCCACATTGCTGTAGGTAGCGTTTCTAAGGCAGGAGCAATTGGAGGCTTGGATGAAAAAGCCCAACAAGAAAGCACATGGAACAGTTAAGCCAAGGAGAGAAGTTTAGACTGGGATTTATGGTTCAGTCCATCTTACCAACAAATCTAAGCTCTGGGAAGAGGGTAAATATTCAAGATGTACAATTCTATTTGCTAATGTCCTTTCCTGCAAGTGAATGGGAGGTAGAGAACGGTTAAGTGAAGTTTGTGATTGCCTCCATCTGTGAAGTTCAGCATTTATTTAAATATTCTGAGGTATTGGGTCTGCAGATGCTGGCTGATGAACCAGAGCTGAAGTGTTTACTTTTATGCCCTGAACAAATTGGAAAAGTCAAAAGCATCTGATTTAATTCATAGCACGTTCTCTCCCTCACGCCTAGGAACAATACTTTATGCACGTAAGATATATGGGTGAATGCAGTCTCAGGGAGAAGGCTGGTCTGTCCCTTCATTCCTCGTGTGCTACATGCAGTCCTAATAAGGACATTAGACAAGACTGTACCATTCCAAGCTTCATCATATACTCAGTGTGTAACCCCAGGGTAATCATTTAATCTCTTTATCCTGCTGTTCTGCAGGTATTGAATGTTTCCTTTGCTCACTTTGCTCACTAAGTTTACAGACTCTGGATGATAGCAATAGTTTCTGTTTAGCACCTAGCACACCATGAGCTTCTGCGTGCCAGAGTAATAAAACTGTAATCTGTTCTTCAGAATAGTTTATAAGTAGCAGAGGTTCTGTTTCAGTTGATGCTCTAACTTAGATAACCACTTTCTCTCTGTAGGAAGCTTTATTTTTCCACTGGTTATAGAGAACCGGAGAAGACAAGCTGACTGATGTAGCCAGCCAAGTTCCCTGCCCGTTCATCCCTCCTGGAGTTCATATGAATTCTGAAAAGGCTGTTCTACAAAATATCCCACTGGCTGTTCCACAGACTTGCCTCTCACCTATGCTTATTCTCCATTTTCACTTGATCAATGACCACCCGCCTCTGTTTGAATTTTCAAGGTGAATGACTGAATTGAATCTTGCCGTATAGTCTTTCCAGCACTGGACCACCCACTCACCCTGGGCCATTTAAAACAAATAGACAAAACATCTAAGTTCTTTGTTCACCCTCAACTCCGCTGATATTATTTTACAAGCATAATCTTGTTTAATACCTGATAATTAGCGGTAATAGCCCTTTTAACTTCTGCAGCTGTCAAAACCATACATCTCTAGCAAAGGTATAAAGAATATTAGGTATCCAGGCAGTAGGCTACATTCCCCCTCTAGTTGGTGTCAGCTAAGAAAAATATCTCTATGATGTAACTCACATAGCTTTGGTTCTTGTTACTGATCAAATTCACCTTGGTGTTTTTAAATGATCTCAGCCCTAGAAGCATCTAACAAAGGCATCAAGGCAGGCATTTTCATAGGGAAAAAGGACACTTCTTTGCATTGTGCCTTTCCTTTTAAAGAGGACCCAGGGAGGGCAGAGGAAACTATACAGCAGTCCCCACTAGAAAAATGACACTTGGCCTTTATTTTACTGTGGTGTTTGTCACGTGCCAATACTCAGAATGTGGGATGCTATAAAGACCTTGGGAACAGGGCTGCAAACTCTACAGCTGTTTTACCTTTTAAAATCCCCATACACGCAGCTGGGCCCACAACAAAATAGAACAAAAGCTCCTTCCACATATTCACTGTGCATCTGCAACACAGCTATGTTCCGTTACCTAGTTTGGCAGCAGCATTGTCCATGGTTTGCGCATCGATAAGGGCATTCAGGGGGATGGCCTGGATGCTAGTCTCAGTTTTGCAATGAATGTATGGTGTAACTTTAGCTATGTCATTTATCCTCCATGTGTCTGACTTTAGCAGAGAGCAGCATGACAAGAAAGTGTGAATGAATACAGCATACCTGACACATTTTAGGGTGTCTGTCAAACATAGTTCAGGGATGCAGGATAACACAGGAATAACTAAAGGAACCTGTCTTAACAGCAAAGCAGTTATGTGATGATCCAGCCATCCTGAGACGAGTTTGTGCAGGCCCAGGAAAACAAAGGTAGCATTAAGATAGATCCCTTTTGGTTCAGTCTGTTTTAGTCACACTGTAGAGGGAAAGAAACACGCTTACAGCAGAGCTAGTTGCAGACTGGGCTGTTAGTGTTAGCAAAGCCAGAAATAAAGTAACCCGCTGGGTTAACATGTAATTTTAAACAAGATTCTCTATCAAATGTTTTTGAATTAGTGTGGCCTGCCACTATATATGGATGTGTTTCATTCCCGTGATTAAAGCTTGTTACAAACAGATTTTCTGAGACCAATTTTAGAGGGAGTACAGAAGGCCACAAGGTGTAAAATCAAGTAGACACCAGTAAGCCAGAGCCAACACTGCATTTTCTTCTTCAGGTTTCCAAGGTATACACAAGAAAAAGATTTTCTTAGACCAAAAAACACAGAACGTGTCTCAGGAGAGAACATTGTGCAAGCTTATTTCCTTCAGGGAGAAAGGAGATGGCAGATAATATCATGTTGTGTAGCAGCTTGCTATTTGATCATGACTGGATGTTGCTGGCAAAGTAAAGATTTGGGCACCCAGTGACAGTACATTTAGCTGTGGGCTGTGTGGCTTTTACCTCCCTTTGACTTGAGTGTTCTGTTTCTGTTCTGCTCAACAATTCTTGTACAGCTTGCTGTGTCTTGTTCTGTTCAACAGACTTTATGGGCTGAAAAAGAAGTTGTGTTGCAAGGCTTTCCTTGGAGAAATCAATGTGTGTTTGCCAGTAGTCCAGTTTGTGGATGAATCTTGGTGGACTGGACTCCAGCTAATTATTCCAACATTTCTAATGAGCACACTGCAATTACAGCTGGGGTTTCTGATAGTGTCAGTTGTATCTGTTGTTCAGATTTGATACTTCCTAGACAACTTCTAATCGCTCAAAACTGGAACGCATACATTGTTTGGCATTCACATGAAGTAGTCATAGGAACACCATAGGAGCTTTTGATTGCGCCTGTGTTAGAGCATTTACTCTGATTCACCAGTCCAGAATAGAATTCATCCAAATTAAGGGTATTTCATGGGAAGACTGTATTCTGAATCTAAGAGCAGCTTGAGAAACAAATGAGTTTGTGATGTTCTAAATTCTCTGCCTACGTAAGAGCTTCTGCCATTTCCAGACTCAGACAAAGACTAACACCCCCATACGGAATAGATGTGGATTAGATGCTTTTTGGTGTTGGTATGTGACATGAACTGTAATGTTTTTTATTTAAATAATACTACAAATTTATGAACGTATTGCTACCTGAGGATCTCAATGTTCCACACAAATATTAAGCCTGTCCTGCTGCAGGTTGTGGTATCAGGTCTCCCATGTAGTGTTTGACACAACATAAATAAAGTGTTACCAAATGAGTAAATGAGGGCACAAATGATATAACTCATCTTCGAACTGTGGCAAAATGTAGCTTATGGAAGATACAGTACAAAGTGCCCTCTTTTCCCATGTCGGTATGCTTAAGTTTACACCTAGCTAGCCAGAGCCTTTAACGGACTCAGGCAAATTGGACGAAAGGTCATTACAGGTGGCCCAGCTCCCCTTACCTCTGGCACAGCAGAGTGCCTGTCAGTCAGGAGTTCCTGCAGGCACAGAGAGGCTGAAGCACAGCCATAAATTAGGCCCAGAGAGTCACTCTGCCTAACGACTTTCTGCAAGTCAGTTGTAGAACTAGGACTGAACCTCATAGCTCGGTATTGCCAGCTCTTGCAGTGACAACTCCTGCTTAGGTTGACTTAAGAGTTGGACAGAATCTTTCAGCAGATTTGTGCAGATTAGTGCAGATTATTGTGCAGATTTGCATTTTGAAAAAAACTTTCTTCAACTTCACCTCTCTACTCATTTGTAGTGCTGCTCTCCAGCATTCAAGTAATTAAATTTTCTGTTTTTATTTCCCTAAAATGAAATTTCTATTTTTCAGAATTAAATTCCTTTAAATTTTGAAATGTCCCTTAATTTTGTTTTTAAATGAAGAAAAATATTATTTTTCCTCAAATCTACCTACTACTTTTTTTTTTTTTGGAGAGAAGACACTCCATTTGACCTGAAATGGTGTTTCCTTTCAGCTTTTCAATTAGTAAAAATGTTGGTTTGTGATTGACCTGAGACTGATTTGTTCTTGATATTTCAGAAAAGCCAGAGAACAAAAACAACAAAAAGTTATTAGTGCAACCTTAGTTCTAATATCCTGTCTTCTCCTGTACACACTAGCCCATGCTTCTCCCTTTATATTAAAAATGAAAAATTCTCTGCTGTTCATTAGATTTCACAATAGCCTTCAATTAGAAAAACATGTTTTCCAGAAGTGTAAAGAGAGCATGTAACATGAAATATGAAAACTGTTTTGAAATGTCAGATTTCAAGGACTGTGATTAAGAATTTGGTTCTGAATCATTAATCTTTTGGGAAGTTTCCTTTCTGTTCAGATCCCGGAAGTTCTTATTCTAGTGCCATGCTGGAGGCTGTGTGCGTAGCAGCAAATTGACAGCATACTAGGAGGATTAAACTTTTGAAAAATTATTTTCCTCTAATGAAAACCCTCTTAAGAAGTGATATCCATTGATGCCAATGTAAATATTCACCTACGAGCCCAGGGTACATGCCAGCAATAAAAAAACATTTCCAGAAAAAACATGATGCTGAAACATGTGTAAAGAGCATGGCGTGCAATGAAAGCACGAAAGGCACGTACGTAAGCCACAATCAAAAGTTACACAAGAAACTGCACAAACTTAGTAAAACTTGTTTTCAAGGACTGATCTATAGTCACTTCTTTCCATATTGCAATAGTGCTTAGAGCATTCATGTTAAATCAGAACCCTGTATGACAGTAACTGATAGATTTTTTGCAAGAAGCAGCCTCAGCCCTCTGAATTCCCAATACAGACAGGCTAGACAAGCAAACTAGGAGACTGCGGGGCATAAAAAGATGGAGCTTACCCACTGTCATACAGGGATGCAGTTGCAGAACGGGAATTAAAATCTAAGGCAGAGTGCTGACCTCATTGAAATCAATATAGTTTTGTCACCTAATGATAAAACGATAGGATTTATCCCTGTCTTCTGACTCCCTGTTCAGTGTCATACTCACAGTCACATGTTTTTCTAATGAATTTGTACCACTGTTGAATTTCCATGAGTGATAATGAATAAATCTTCCTTTTGGGAGAGTGGAGGCTTAGGATGTTAATAAACATGTTACAAACCCTCTCATTGCTGGACTGCTCTTCCAGCCAGCTTGTCCCTGGCTGGTGTTCACAACTACTGAGAAAATGGTGATATGATCTGATGAAAATAAATATTTTTTCATAAATATTTTCATGAAAAGTTAATCTCATTTCCCTTCAAGCTGTAGAGCTCCAAATATTTTGATTAAAAAAGGTAATATTTTATGAAACATGTCATTAATCTCCTGCCACACCCTGCCATTTCCAGGCAGCTGGGCTGGCCACTTAATGGCTGGTCAGTGGCCTTTTTTTATAGTGTGCTAGCTCAGCTTCCTAATGATTTAATATCATCAATGCAGACCTCCTGTCTAGGCAATGCTAATAGGCCTTTTTTAAAGTTAGGCAGCTAGCTGTCCCTTTGTCCCTGTTCTTGCCTTTCTGAGTGCATCTCTCAACTGTTAGCTCATGAATTTGTACTTTTCCTAGTTGGAATCTGGTAGTTTTTCCCTTCTTGCACTTAAGCTACTTCACCCTGAATACCAACCAGCAGATTGAATTGGGTTTGATTTATGTAGTTCAATACCTGCCATTCTTTCCTGCAGGAAATGTATCAGTGAAGAAACTGGCAAAGCAGCCTGCACAAAACAGCTTGTTTAATAATAGGAACAAGTCATTAGAGGGAAGGAATTAAAAAAACCCAAGCAGCTGACATTTTGTTGCTCTATTTGCCTTTATGCCGACACTTGCGCTTGTGTGGCTGCACAGGGAACCTAATCAGGGAACTGGATAAAAACTCTCTTTTGCAGGAGGAGGAGGTTGGTTTTTCAGTTGGATTAGTTCCCTGACCCAAATTACCATGCAGCCACACAAACATCTCTCAGTGGCAGCCCACACTTAGATCAACTTAATTTGCTCATGTAACCTCAGCCTAAGTGGTTGGGGAGCATTAGAAATCAAATTTTTCAGAATAGTCTTTCTGTAGACCTGTATTTCTGGAAGACTTTATTTCTTGTTCTATGCTAAGTTTGTGTGTCCATTCATATGTGCCTGTGGTCACTGTCTTGCCTTTGCTTAACACCCTACTGCAGAGATCAAGCCTAGGTACTTGTATTGGATTTTATGCACTGGGCAAGTGCTGAGCTATTTTAAACAGTTTTCAAGTGTAGATTATTGACATCAATTCATGGCGTGGATCAGTAAACTCCGAACCACTGACAGCTGTGTTCTGCGTTCTGATGAACTTAAGCATCACTGCCAGCCAGTATGTAAGGGAAGAAAATTGCTTTTTGTCAGAGGTGTTTTGAACACATCTCTGCAGGGACTTATCAGGAGCACCTTCACTTGGATTGATATTTCTGTATCTGAGTCATTAATAAGATTAAACTCCAGCAAATACATAGATTTGGACAAAGTACTGGACTCAAATTATCTATATATTGATGCTCTATCTATTAATATAGATATTTAAACACTTAAACAGCAGGGCATATAATTTCTATTCAGAGCAGACACTATTCCCACTTAGATAATGTTAGAGAAAACTTCAACTCTTGGTACTTCTTAACTAAAGAGAGGTTTGACTTGTGAATGAAAAGTATTCTGTGTGAAATAATTGTTATTCAGAGTGGTCAAACTGCAAATGTTTGCATAGTGGTGAAAAACTGCAAAGGCTGATGTTTCTAAAATAGTATCTACTAACATTGATTGCACTAATGTTGGAGGAGAAGAACACTAGGTATAATGGAAGTTTGCTTCATCAGTCCCAGTTTACCTGTGGCGCGGCGTGTAGCACAGCACAGGTTGCATGTAGCACGCCTACGAAACAGGTACGAGTGCAACCTACCTGTTGTTTTCGCTGTTGACATAGATTACACACTGCTCTTCCCAGGTAGCAGTAGTTCCCATCTCTCCGCATACATACTTTTATCCCCCATAATTAATAAGCTTCCCTGTGTATACTCTACATTTTAGAGAGAGGAGCATACCATGCATTTGACTGTAGGCTGCAGAGATGGACAAAAAATTCAAGATTTAAATCCAGATTCAAACTTTCTCAGAATTTCAGTGTCTGAGATCAGTATAGAGAAAATCAAGGTTTTTCAAAAGATCCACAAAGTCATAGCTTCGCACATGTCAAGGCTTGAAGGGGCCATCTAATTTGATCTCCTGTTTAACAAAGGCCAATGAATTTTGTTCAGTTAGTTTTGTACTGACTTTAGTGGGATTCGACCTTAGGCTATTATAAAAATCCTAGCTTTAACAGAAAGCCACAAGTTGAGACCTGGTCAAAGGATAGGAACTCCGCCGAAGTCTGAGCATGTGCTCAGGATATAAGAAGATCCAATCCAATCTTGTTTTCAGGGGAGCGTAAGATCACAGCAAACTTCTCTGTCTGTTTTCTATTATCATTTCTATTTACTTCCTTTATAGAAACTAAAAGCATGACCCCCTTCTGTCCTTACTTAAGCTTGTCCCATCCATAATAATCGTAGAATAAAAAGATGTAAGTATTTGTGAAAACTAAAAGACACTGGGAAAACATGTCTTTTCTATTGCCCATCATGTTTTGTTTCAAAATCCGAATTTTTGGATGAAAACATTTCTGGCTGTAGCCATGCTATGACAAGCCATCAATATTTATTTAGAAATGGCATCAAAAAGCCAAGGAGAATCAAATGTCACAGTGCATTTGTCACAGATAGCTTGGAACTGAAGTGAAATTTATTATTTTTCTCTTTCCCTGAAATGAATGCCTTTGAGGGGAAATAATGAAAGACTTTTGTGAGCAAAGGAATCCAACTGCCGCTACTCAAAGGAACAAAGTCTAACAAATGATTACTAGCTGGAGATTGGGATTTTCTCTTTTAAAATGCATTTTGTTGAGTGGATTTTTTTTTATGCACTTGGATAAATTACTGGACTGAATAGCTATGCGGACATGAATTGATTAAAAATCACTTGAAAGGCAGTGATGTCTAATGGTCAGAGAACAGTATGGGCTCTCAGAGTACTTCTTTTGTTTACTGTTTGTATTGTGTGAACATGAAGGAGCTTGAAACAAGCTCAGCCTTTACTCGATAGGTTCTGTGCAGATGTGATCTAGAGGAGCAGTTTACAAACCGAAGTGCTGCAACACTGAGAAGGATGTGGATTGAGGAATAAAGGGTTAACACCAGTGACCGAATGTGGCCAATTCCCAGCCATGCTGTGGCCCAAATTGCTCTTTAGCAATTTTCTGTATGCTTCATATCAGAAAATAGTTTTGAAAAGTGGTTTGAAGAAATCATTACATTTACTGTCATAGAAGCATAGGAGCTACTGCTGAACTCCTTTGTAGTGTTATAGCATGTCACCTTCTATGCTTTGGTTTCCTCTATCCTATATATCAAGGTCCTACTTCTATAAGGATAATGATGGGTGCAATTATCTAAGTCACAGGCACTTTGTGAGGTTTACTGTATTGGCATTTGTCTGCTAGTATGGTCATATTTCATGAAACAAGCTACAAGGATCCTGGGTCTTCTAATTATAAAATTCGCTAGTACAAATTGGTCTGTAGCTAGAATGACAATTTTAAATAATATATTTTAATGGATGTGGTATATATGTATACTTTTATGTTAGGCAACAAGTACAGGAGCACTACACCTATCAAATTCTGATTATCAGCACTGTCTAAAACCACTATTGATTTCCTCTGCATCAGCTATTATAGTTAAGAAATCAAAACAAAGAAACCTGCATTTCTCTTGGTGTAAAACTGTGTCCAGAATTATAATAGGAGAGGATATATAATCAATGATTTAAAAAAATGAGGTTGGCTCCCAGACTTGCAGCTCACAGTCAACAGATTTACTTTGATGAGCAAATTTTTACTTAGGAAGTGAAAACCATCATAAATGCCTTGCAGGGATGGTACTTAAAGCAGATTTCCAAAAGGAGTGTATCCAAAGGGATATTGCAAAGGGATGCTGATAATTACTTTGAGTTGAACAGATAAACTCGCCTCAAAAAAATTTAACAGAATACACAACTGATGTGGCTATAAAAAGCCCATGCATTTCAATCACTAAGTTGTCAGCTGGTACAGGGCCTTGCGACCATAGGAACAAGGCATTCTTGCTGTTACAGAAAATATAGGCTGTGTCTTAGCATGTGGAGGGTGAGTATGTATATATGTGCAGCTTAACACATCCACCTCAGTAAACTGGAATATAGAAATAAGCCTCGCTCACAAGGGTCCTGTGCGTTCAGCCACACTGGGATGTGGTGAAAACAGGAATGATCTGGGTGTGAGGAGTACTCAGGACAGAATATGAACTGTTCCCTGCATCTGGCCAACAAGTACCATATCTGTATCTAATAACTCTAATCACCCTGTTTGTAACTTAAATAAATCTGCATTACCATGTAAATGAATTACCATTAAAACATGACCTGGCCATAAATCTCCCTAGAAGAGGCAGTTTCCTATGGTGAATTCTGTTCATTCTTAATAATTCAATCTAACTGCTCTCTGAAATAATACACAACGTCTTCTGTTGTGTTTTCACTTGGTGGTTATCAAGTGACTAGCGATCTTTCACTGCTTCCTAAGAGCACAGTTGTTCTAGGTAAGGAGACTATCACGTTGGGAACATTTTTCACCCACTAGCCTGAGAGTCTATACTTGGGTAAAGCTAATGATTTTGTGGCTCTTGCTAAAATGGTGCCTGTCAAAAGGTGAGCAAGGAAAAAACAACTACAAATTATATGGCTTAGTACAAGGAAACATCAGTGAAGATTTAGCAAGCTGTGCTGCACAGGAGTTTAAGCTAGTTTAAAAGGTGGCTGAAGCATCTCTACAGCGCATTGGGTTTTGCAGCCAGACACTGAGAATCAAGTCAACTTTATATTAAAGCAGATCTTCACAGATATGCAGAAACCCATTAGCTCCCCTGAAGTCAGTGAAAGCTCAAAGCAGTCAGCATCACCTCTGAAAATGAAGTTCATTAACAACAACTTTAAAAATAATTTGGGTAACAAGGACTGGAGTATACATCTCCAGTACTAAGAGCACATATGCACAGTCACTGAGATACTGCTAGCTAGCAGCAGGAATAAGGGTGAATAGAAAACCATATAATTAAAAGCTCACCCTTATGGTGTGGAAAGCTCTTAAACTCATGCTCTGCCAAACCTGTCCATTTTCCCTTTTGTCTTTTCTAATACTATGCTCCTAGGATATAATTTTGTGATTTTTTTTCCTTGTGGCACAGCTAGTTAAGAAGGTTCTTGCTGTCACTTAGCCCAGCACTCTGTCTCAACTCTGGTGATAAAACTTATGTAGGATCCTGCTATAACAGAGCAGTGACAAGACTGCGGTTAAAAACCACCTCTAAGAAAGTTGCCCTCTGTCGTCATTATTCAATATTCAATCTTTTCCTGTGTCCTTTCGCTTTTAACTCATCAACACCTCTGTTTTAGGTTTATTCAATCTGAGTAGGATTAATTTAATCCAAATGCTGTATAGCTCATGAAGTACCAACCCAAGCAATCAGTACTCCTAGCCTCATTCCCTTTACATGCAATTCAGTGAGGTGACTGTCAGAGGGCAACAGCTGTAGCATCAAGTAGATGAAGGCAGACATGCTGTTTTTCCTACAAATAGGCATTGAACCACAGAGAACATCCAGAGTCAAATTCCAGAACTGAGGGCCTATGTCTGGTATTTGAATACCTAAGTACAAGTCCAGGTGCTGAAATGCAGGATTTAGTGCTTGTCTTTTGTTAGTCTGGCTTGAGAATCAACCTGCTGTGCTTGTGAAGACCAGTGGTGTTCTTGCGCTTGCTACATAACAGTTTATGACTCAGTTTTGTGGAGATTTTTTCCCTCAGGTCCTATTTAAGATATGATAATGCTAAATGCAAACTTAAAAAAAAAGTCATCTTTTTTCTGAAAAAGCAGCATAAATGTACCTGCTAGCCTGCATAGCACAAGAGTAAGCCTTATAGGTATATTGGGCAGAAATAGCTCTTGGCGGGAAAATGTGGAAAATCATTCACCGTTACAGGGGATGAATCTTATGGTATGTGTTGTAATCAAGGCAAGTTAGATAAGGGCTGATTGTGGAAGCCCCATTCTTGATGGCACATACTTCCTCACAAAGGTAGTTCCCAGGGATTCAGTGATACTTCTCTTGTGAAAGAGAGAAGCCTGAGATTGACTGATGAAAATGAGTCTTCTCAGTCTCTCAGTCTACTTTGCAAAATAATGTTATCCCAGAACTGTTGGCATGTAGCACTTAAATATGTGTTGCATTCATTAGGTTTCTGCATACTGTATGCACACATGATTAGTATTGCAAAAGAGGTACAGTGGCATTGCCTTACTTCACATGAATGTCATGAGAATCTTCCGTTATATTTATAATAGGAAACAAAGTGTCCCGGGGCCATTCTCTGGGCCCTGTGGCATGAGGCATGGAACAGCTCTTGCCCGCACCACTTTATTCTCTTCAACCCAAAACAGTGTGCTGCTCGAAAGTGCCAGCTGGAAACAGTCCCTGACTTGTAGAATTCCCAAACTGTGCCCAGGCATTGCCTTAGAGGGTGTCTGCTATGAGCCAAGATCATGCCAGGGAGCATGCTAATAATTCAGTAGTAGGAATGGTTGTATGCGAGTCCTTGAGCCTGTGTCCTAACCCTGTTTAGTTTCCTAGCATGGAAGTAGCTACACTGTGTACATATGTTAACCCAGGTAAATGCGTTCTAACAGTATGGTGAGCATGTCCGAAGCATCCATCTCTATTGTTCCTGCTCTCTAAAGCTATATGTTTTCCAGCTGGGTACAACTGTGAAGGCTTGTGTAAGTTCATGAAGGCTTTGGAATAAAATCATAAATATTTGGAAACTGTATGAGAGCCACAGCAGAAGACACTAAGAAAGTGTACTGCATTACCAGTTTTCAGATATTAACTTGAATTTGCAAGGAATGGCAAAATGAATGTTTACTAATGCAGTGATTCAAAGGTATTGGTATATTCTAAGGGCTCGGTAATTTCCAAGTCCCACAGGACCCTGAGTTCTGTTCTTAGCTCACAAGATAACCTTGGACAAGTCACTTCACCTCTCAGTTGATAAAGTAGAATTGATGATATTTGCAAACCATTTTAAAATTTGCCAGTGAGAAGCCTGTTAAGTTCTAAGCAGTGTTAGCTGCTGTGAATACCTGAAGGGTACATACGTTGCCTCTGCAATGGCTGACTTGACATACGAAAGGAACAACTGGCTGCTGGATAAAGGTATGAAGGTGTAATGAGAAAGAAAGACTCGTTTGTGGCTGCAGGCATTTGTAAAACATTAAGGGACACAATTTCAAGGGATTGCAGTGGGCTTTTTACCACACAGCTCCCTTTGACTGTAAAGGGAACTGACTACTTGTAAAGGCTAAATTGTACTGGCATAGCACAGTGCTGGGGTTTTCATCTCACAGTCATCTGCATGGCAATGATTTGTTCATTCCATCAACTCTTCTAAGTTATGCAAAAACTCAGTAATAGACTACAATAGAAAATACACCCAGGGACATAATACATACTTTTCAGTAAGCAGGCAACACTAATTTTGCAGACAAAATCACTTCCCAACAGCCTGAGTCTCAAAGTGGGGAACCTAATGAAAAGTCATGTCATAGATGATGACTCTGTAAAACCTCCTGATGTCCCATATTTGAGAAGAAAATATGATTACATTCACAACCAGCCCTGACTGTTAGACAGCAGAGAAACCAGAAGTTAATTGCTTTTTTCAGATCCATCCTCCTTAGGCACAAAACAGTCAGTTTCTGATGCAAGGGAAGACGAGGAAGAGCCTGTCTGAATATGCTACTGGGAGAGCTGGCATTCCAGGAGATCAGTGAAAGTGAAAGCCCTGAAAAAAACCACCACTGTTCTGTCTATGTACCGTACAAGTGGTCTTCAAAACAATCCACTCCCAATATGTTTTAGGAATGAGGGTTTGGCTGCTGTACTGTAATGTAACTTGATGCCACCAGAGTGCTCTTTACTTTTGCATACAACAGGTGCATTCAGCACAACACTTTATCAAAAACTCTGTCTTTCTGTGAAAGCGTAGGTTTTACAGAGCTAAAATTAGGCTGCTGCTGGACACTCTGACCTTATATGAAAAGTCCACAGGCCTGCATCGCTGTTCTTGAACAGGCGCTTTGGCTTTGTGGTTTAAACGCTGGTCTGGGGATTGCTAGAGCCTGGCTGGTGACTGGGTTTATATTCCTGTGTTTGTGGTAGACTCAGTGCACACTTGTAATCAAATTAGTTCCCTTCAGTTACCATTTAAATGTATTTATATCTGATGATATTTCTTTAGTGTGCCATGTGTGTTTGCATAGTGACATTATGTGGACAGAAACTCTACTTAATGTCTGTACAGTGCTCAGGCTAACAGATTTCTGGTCTCAGAACATGTAGGTACTGAGGCCACAGAAATGCAGATAGTCCCATCTCTTTAATATTAGATGAAATTGTACTGTTACAAAAAAGTATGGATAATGGAGACCCTAAAGAACTGTTTTTTTCTTTAAGTCATTCCCAACAAGAAATACTATTTGTACAGGGATTCTAGGAAGTGATTCAGAGCGACATTGTCAGCAGTTGCAGATTTGAGGAAGGGAAAGCACAAACTGGAAACAACTGATTTTTGAGCAAAAGTTATCATGGATTTATGTACTGGTAACCATCTATTTTAGACTGTTCAGGTGGGTTTGGTACATTCTTCCCATGGGTCTGGGTACTATCCCAACAGTGACCAATTACTACATGCATTATTACATCAGAAAAATTGGGGATGACTCCTAAAAATGCCAAAGTGGGAAGCTTGGAGCAAACTCAAAGCAACACTAACATGAATCAAGAAAGATTCAGTCAACTATTTCTTTCTTTCCAAATATTTTTCCTGGGAGAAGGGACAAATATATTACTTGTAGTGCATAAGCAATCACATACTGCTTATGTAGTCTACTGCCTAAATATTCCTATTTTGCATGGGAATGGCCTTTATGGAGTTCATTATATGAATTATTTTCTCATCACTGTAATTAATTCCTTAGAAATTTGTGACTTTTTTTATGAAAGCCAGTTTATTATTATATTTGTAATTATATTTTAGAATAATTTATGTTGTGGCTCAGTATAATGACTGGCAGTCAAATTCCTTCTGGTCAGTTCCGTTGTTATTATTTCAGTCCTTTGACTGGAATTCATTTATACTGTATTTTAAAATTTGCATTCAGTTACTTTTTTGTTAGAAAAAAATGCTGCCAATATTATAAAATATTGCTTTCTTTTTTAAAAAATCTCGGTTTCTTACCATTAACTTTGCTGAGCTTAAAGTTTTACTGAAAGCAGTATTCCCAACTCTTTAGTATGTTCTTAAATTTTGAAACTCATTTCTGTTGACATTTGCTCTCCCATGGTATGGGAATCCTCCATGTCTTTTACAGAATACATAATGTG
Organism: Apteryx rowi; assembly: GCF_003343035.1. Lineage (NCBI taxonomy): Eukaryota > Metazoa > Chordata > Aves > Apterygiformes > Apterygidae > Apteryx > Apteryx rowi. The sequence goes on along the minus strand of NW_020448085.1, from coordinate 5,129,489 downwards.
TCTGTCCTCTGCTAAGAGGATTTACAGTGTGGTCTTATTCCAGTCTAGTGTGATGGTGAGCTAGAAGTGGTCGTTATATTCCACTGACTTCACTGATGTAGTCAGTGGAATATATCCTGATTTATGCACATTGTCTTAGTTTCATTGAAGCTGTTGTTACGCTGATTTTCACCAGCTGACCTGATACAATGATCTTCCACTATGTAAAGATGCTGTGTGATCATAATCAGGCTCTTAGCATATTTAAAAACGTGACCCTGGTCTGTAGGTGTGGAATCTGTAGAGTATGTGATACTGTAAGAGGGCCCCCTGTATTTGGACTGTGGACAGAGAGAAATTCATGCTTCCATCTAGTTTGTTTGTCTTTAAGTGCATTTTGTACTGACTTGACAGTCTGTTTATTCACAGAAAAATAAGGGAGTAAAAAGACAAACTCCTCCTCTCAACACATATACAGTCTGCCATCCTTCTTCAGTCCTCCTTCACTGTTACCAATATGTTTCTGAAGATATGCTGAAAAGAAGAGTGGAGTTCAATCTATATGGAGAAGGGGTGGAGAAAGATTTCAACCTGGAGGCCTGCTGGCCAGGGGAAGAGATTAGATGCCAGAAGCCCTATGTTCTGCTCCTGCTTCTTCATCTTGAGACATTCATCGTGCCAGCGCTAGGCATCTTCTATGCAGGATTCAGTGATAAGAAAACCTCTTCACTCCTTGCTATCCCAAGCCAATGGCCATAAACACAAGAAAAGTAACTATTGACTGAGTCCCACATCATTAGAGCTCTATTCCTAGCTATCTAGACATGGAGAAATCTATCTACTAATTGATGTCTTCAGCCACTGCTGGTCCAAGTCCTGATTCCTACTCCAAAATAAACTATTATCAAATGACTGAAATCTGCTACATAAAATGTTAAAACCATTCCCTCTGGCAGCACTAGTGTTCATCTTACCCTGCCAACCTTTCAGGTCTGGCAACTGGCTCTTCAACCTTTGTTGTCCTTAACCCTAATTTAACCTCAGCCGTAACCCTGTAATTAAGAATAGCCCATACTCACTTCAGGATTAAAAATAAGCCATTTGCTGTACAACTGCCTGCCAGCATGTTAACCTTGTCTCCTTAGTGATCTGAGCAAAACAGATATGTTCTTAGCTCCTGTAGTCCCAAACTGTAAGCCTAACTTCAACCCTAGCATTAAACCAGTGGTGATGACTTCTCTAATGTTTAGTGTCAAATTTATTTAAAAAATCTTTTATCTCACTGTCATTGTTAACAGCTTTATCTCCATTCATGCTAAACGTAGCATCCGTGCCAATGATTCATCACTGCTTGTCTAAACAGACCATAGGTGGTGGTGAACAAAGCTGAGAAAGTTAAGGCATGAGAAACAGGACTAGAAACTGTCTCCTGTTATTCCTGCTCTGAGGCACAAATGGCCATCCCTCATTGCCCATGAAGACACAGAACTTCAGCTCTGGTTTGATTAGCATTTTGACAGAGTACTTTAATTGCCCTCTGGGCTTGAGTGTATAGCTGAGCAAGATCTGGGAGAAGGGGTAGCTATTCATTTGGACAGTAATATTTCTAGTGATGTTAGCTAGGGTAGGTCAGAGAATTTCAAGGAATATCAGATCTGCTGCAGAGATATATGCTGATCCCCTGTAAGATGCATGGAATTTAATTCCTCTCCACTAGCCCCAGTCTTGTACAACTGGCTATGACCAGGACTTTTTGCCTTCTTCTGAAGCATTTGTCACAGGCCACAGCTGAAGGTAAAATTCTGGATCAGGTTGTCTAGGGACCTCCTTCACTGCAGTAAACCGATGTTTATAAAAGACAACCGGTAATATTGGCAACAGGCAGACTATCAGGCCAGTATCTGGCTGTTCTGTTCTGGTGGTACCCTCTCCACCCAGGGGACTGCAATGTAAATCAGCATTGGAAGAAATCAGGTCAGTGTGCATGAGCCTTTGAAGTGATGCTAGAAAGCGCTGCTCTAAGATAAAATTTTACTAGAATGTTGGCATCTGGACGTTTCCAATCCACCATTTAAACAAGAACAAAACAAAGCAAACCCAAAAGCTATCCATTTTAGCTTGGAGGAAAGCATTCAAAGCAGAAATTAAAGCAACCACAAGATAGAGCATTGCCAGTGTTCAAAGAGAAAGGGAGAGAGAAATGAGATACTGCACTAGCAGAAGAAAGCGTCCAAATGTTGTGTAGCAGAGAGTGCTATTATTTCTCAGCTCCCTCTTCCAGAGTAAGATAGTCAGATCTAATGACTTGTTTTAACAAATTTGGATGATTTGGATTCTGGTTCTATAATTAGTTATGTTAAGGAACTTTTGTCCCAGTCTGTAGGATACATGCTGAGCAGCTTGAAAGGAAGTAAGAACATGGATTTGAATTCATAATGCATGTTGCTTGCAGAAAGGTGCTAGTGTAGATGCTATGAATGCTACTGCTTTGAACTTGCAAATGTCACTGAATGTAATAAATACAGAAGCACTGTAGTGTTGAACTTTTTCATTTTGCATATGTGTTTTTAGAATGTACTCGTCCGTCACTCTATCCAACTATTATGGGCAAAATGATGTTTCCGTTAAAGTCAGTGAGAGATATTCTGTGAAGTCGGTGTGTCAAGACTCTACCTGTAATCTGAACAGCAAAGCGGCTGCAGAATTTACCAGAAGAATTAACTTTCCATTATGAAGAAGAGAGCCGTTTCACACATCTCTGAGCTGTTTTTTATGAAATCTGAAGCAGACACACTCTTTTCAGGGTATTGATCCAGAGTATATATCCAGCTGGAAAAGATAAAATCTTTTTTAAAGGAAACCATAGGAAAAGATCATACCACGAGAGATTTGATATCATGTCACCTCAGTATAGTTTTGGTCTTGTATCTTGACAGTTGCCAGTGGGACAGTCTACAGCTACCCTAAAGCCTGTGCTCTGCTCATGAAGGAGCTTGCAATGCTTTTATAGACAGCCATAGGCACCACTAGACTGGAGTCTTCCCCTCTTGCTGTCTATACTGGAATAACCAACTCCACTGTGTAGTGAGGTCCCACTCTCAGGACTAGCAGGACAGAATAATTCATACTGCTTTGGTGTAATCTGAACAAAGTGACTCCCATAAAAACATGGAGAAGACTGTCTGAGTATGCAATATATTCACTGAGTGGAGAACAGCCACTGAATTCAAAGGCTTCCAACTCCCCTGGCAGTAAAGGGAATCTTGTTTTTTTACCCAAGGGGTTCCCTCATTAGGTGTTTGGGCTGGTTGTTAGTCTCAGGCCTAAGTGTCCTTTATAGTGGTCAGTTCTACAGATAATGTTACTAATAGCCACAGTATGATTGTCAATATAACTGTGATTATTTTATGTTTCCTGGAATCACAATTAAAGCAGTATTGAAAAATTAAAATGGCATGACATGGTACAAAGAAACACAAATTAATTGCATATTTTCTGTATTTGTTTTGGAAAATATGTTTTGCAAGGTTGCCCAAAAACTAGAGGGGATTTCACTGCTTCACACTGTACAATGTTAACAGAACACAAGTGCATCAAAAAGGCCGTGTTTTTACATCTAACTCTTAGATATAAATCTTAATCTTAACCTTTATATCTAACGTCTAGTGCTTCCAAGTTGAAAACTCAATGCACTCAAGATACTTTAGTTTTAGTACAAAGTAAACTCATAAAAGTCAGACTTTGTTTTAAAAGAACTAATGTTCATTTTTTTCATGGTGCTTCTGGTGCTGATAGCTGGTGATTATTAATTAGCTTTAGTAACACCACTTTTTATCATCAATAAGGCGGAATCAAAACCAGCCTCATCCCTACTCAAAGCTCAGTACAGCTGAAAGGAAAGGACAAAACACAATTCTTTGTGCCGTGAAATGGCAGAGGAGCCATAATTCAACAATGAAAACAGCACTAGAACTCAGGCAAGCGGTAGACAGCCAGTTTGGATTTCTGCTCAGCTTTGTGTAACTTGGGTGTAGAACTGAATGTCCTTGTGGCCTAGTTGTCTGTTCAAGTACTTACATGACTCCTGTTGCCTCTATCCGATTTGTGTGTTTTCAATAAAATATACCTATGGTTTAGAACTTTCTTGATTTTACAGATGTTATTGGGAAGCAGAAAAACAGAGAACTGACTTTTTAAAAATAACTGGTGATTTTGGGTGTCTTCCTGTGTAGTTCTAATTGGAGATGTCTGGTTAGGGGCTGATTTCTCAAGAGTCAGTGCTAGTTACCCTCTGAAAAGAACATTTTAGGTGCTTCAAGATGATTTTCTTGCAGAACTGTAGAACTAGTACTTCTGAAAATGTAGGTCTAGGTGACTTCCCAAGGTCACACAGAGTTTGCAGCAGCACTAAGACTTGAACACGTTTGCTTCTTAGCCCCCCAAATCAAACTCTCTTAGCCTTTTCATAAAAGCAGGGTAACAATCCCTGCTCATGTGAGGTCTCAGAAGTGTCTTTGCACTCAGATCAGAAGTTCATAAAGAAGGGCAAAGCATTAATTTTCAAGCTTGTCTTCTCAGGAGCAACAGAAGAACTTTGGCTCCAAGTTTAGGTGTGAAATTCCAGCAAAAAAGAGTTGTCAAAACCACAGTGTTAATATCAACAGTAGAAATGATGCTTCTGTAGCAGATTCCTGGAATAGGAGCATCAGCTTACAGGTTTCATAGAGTGTTGGGAAAAACATGTAAAATGTAGAATTCTTAACTGGCTGCATGAAATTTCATAGAGTTGGACAATTTATACTGCAGAAATTATACAGCGTTCCTGGGAAACACCAGTCAAGCATGTCATTTTGGCGCTGTAAACCTTCATCACTGAACCTGAGCTGAAGAAGAAGAGGGTCCTACATATTTCTGTTTTCCACTTCCATGTTCCCAATATATTATGGAATCTGAAGTAACAACACTCCGCTTTGTTGAATACTGACTCTTGTTGGAGGCCCTAATGGTGTGGCTGCTTCTGATGGTCCTAGGAAAAAAAAAATCTTTCATGTCATACCTCGCCAAGTCCGTGAGTAAAAGGTCTGTGTTTAAAAGTATACTTTAAAGTCCAATTTCACCAATCTCAGATTAGCCAAGAATTAACTTCCTACCTTTTGAAAAATATTTCAGAACCTTTGCTTGTATTGAGAGAAATATTCAGATATCGTTACATTTTCAATACTGGGAAAAACAGGCCCTAGTTTAACTCCAAAAAAATGTATGGAGTAACTCTAGCTAACCAATGGCTGGCTGATTAAATTAATAGAAATATTGCCACTGGTTTCAGTGTCCCTTTTACTGAACTGATTGGGCCTTGCTTAGCTGTGTTTCAGGGAATTTAGTGTTTAAGCATAGGCATGCATGAGTCCTATTTGTATCATATCATTTATGTTTGGGGGACCTATAGCAATCCATTTTCTTGGTCCTAGTCTCTGTGATAGGAAATGTCAAAAGAATAGTAAGCTCTGAAGTGCCATGTGGAAAATTTTTAGCTGTAAACATTTGTTCATATTTCCCATGAAACTGAAAAGAAATGAATGTTGCTGTTTTTATTTCATTTAGAATCTGTAGACTTTTGTTGTTGTTGTATTTTAACGAACTTTTTTGTAGGGAAAAAAAAAGTCTTTTTACTTGTTCTTATTCATCCCCTTTTCATTCCCCCTCACTTTCCAGGAGTTAAAGGACTGAAAATAACATAACATAATGTAATATAAGATAACATAAGGTAATGTAACATAATGTAATGTAACATAACATAAAATAATGGAAAAGAATAAGAAGTGAGATTTTTTGCCAAGCTAACAAAATATTTTTAAAATAACAAAATGTTCCTTTTACCTTCACTGTGACTGCAATGAGTGGTCCTTTAGAGCACTGTGCCTAGGGAGATGAGCTTAACAGGAACATCAAATTCTTCCAGAAGCATTGAGCTTGAAATTATAATGTCCTGTTGATGGGACAGGGAGCTTTCATTTGTTAAGATGCATTAAGTTAAATTTGTTGTGATGCACTGAAATGGAATGGATGCCCAGTAAGTCTAGACAGTGACAGTACAGGTCTTTCACAGTATAACAAAGAATCCCATCAAAACCTCCATTCCTTTACTGAGTGAGTGTAAAGATCTTGGTGTGCTGGTGTAGCTAATCTGTGCACCATGTTTTCAAAGGACACCTGGAACCCTGTGCATCCTAACAGGGCACAGGAAGAATCAACAAAGTTCTGTGACTGCAGCTTTTTTGTTGTTACTGTTTGTTTGTAATGAGAAGAACTTTAGATGCATCCAGGAAAGCCAGGGTTGGGTTTGCAAAATTTCTAGAGGGCAGGAAGAACCACGCAGAGGTCTCCCTCTGTAGATGGAGGTGTATATTGATTATGTAGTACCGATAGACAGAAGTGCCGTTGTTCAGAAGTGGAGCGGCAGGAGAAGAGGAAAAACACATGTGCCACGTCTGGGAGCTTACTGATGGCCAGAGAATAACAGGGAACTGGTATTTGCCTGTGTGCTTCACTGCTCTCTCATTGTACAGGTTAGCCATCTGCCAAGTCCACGTTCTTCAGACTATATAAACCAAAGGATTCTTTTTCTTTCCTTTTTTTTTTTTTTTTTCTGAGCCGGAGGAATCATGGTTTCTCTTTTGCTTTTGCAAGCACTCTCTCTGTGCCTCCGTGGGCCAGCTGTGTATCTCTCACCACTTTTTTATATTGGTTTGGATCCAATAGGGATGAACCCAAACCGCAACCCCACAGGCACAACCTCTGCAGCAAGCTGGGAACACAGTGTCTTGGCCAGCTGCTGCAGCAGGCGCAGCCCTAATCCTGGAGCTACGGTGAGGCTCAGATCTGAGGCCAATCCCAAATGCAGTATCATATGGTTTTACCTCAATTACCCTTTTAAAACAAAAAACATATCTGAATTCTATTAGGTTATTAGCTGATCCTTGTAGCTGTGCTATCTGACCAGCGCAGTCTCTAGTACTTTTCAGCCCCAGCAGCCCCAGAGGGCAAAGCAGTGCTATTTTCTCGGTTTCATTACTGGGGAAACAGAGATGCACATAAAGTTACCGGTGCATGTCCAGCCATGTAGCAAAGCGGGGAGTTGCAGAAAGATTTCCTAATACCTGATCACACCTTATTGTTTCTAGCTGAATCAGTGCCTCATTACTTTTAAAATGCATGTGTGGCAATACTGAAATGCGTGTGCCAAGTAGGGAATGTTTTAAAATCTGAAATGGCACAACGTGTTGTATAACCACAGTTGGTAAGAGTTGCATGACCAAGGGGCTTTGTGGCTCAGGAGGGCTCAGGGAGACCACAGAGGTTATCTCTCATAGCCCAGTTTTGCCTCTTTGCAGTGAATGTGCATTTAAACTAAGTTACCGTTACCAATCTGATGCAAACTTAGTATTTTCTGAAAGCTGTTACCATCTGTAGATGGTTTATCTTTGTCTATTTTTTCTTTCTTTTCTTTTTAAAATGTGATTCAGTTTAGTTAGACAAACCAAATGTATTGCAGTTTCTTGCAATTGTCACTAAACTAACAGTAACCATTTGCTTTTAAGTCTTGCTAAAATCTCACTTCATTTGAAGATAAAAATAAGTTACTAACCTTCTTGGGTACAGAGAGAATCTGGAAAACAGCTCAGAAAGCAAAACTTGAATTTGTCCAAAATCTTCCATCAAAGTTGACCCTTTGCGTGGGAATGGCAGCAGGCATGCACCTGCGAGCGCTCAGCTTCTGTGCCAGCCACCAGGAGCTCAGTTCCTACAGGTCATAAGTAGAGAGGGACACATTAGAAAATGCTTAGAGGATACTGCACTAGAGCATTGCCGTTCTTTCTTTTGTCGGTCGTCAAACAGAAATGCCAACAGCTCACATTCTTGTAGCTTACTTTGGAGCTGAAGTGGGAAAGAAGCAAACAGAATAAAGAAGCAGCAAAAAGGCCCGGCAGAGTGCCCAGCAGAAGACAATCTAGACCTTAAAGTTTACCATTTTTAATAAGAAGAGATTCAGGATCAAAATGTCTCCTTGAAACACGTGGCATTGACTGTTACTAGAAGGAACCTATTGGACTAGTTTGAACCTAGGCTGCTCCAGTGTGGCAGTGGCAGTGCTCTCATGAAAAACCAAAGAAGGAAGTTTGAAGATGGGAGAAAGGGATTGGGGAAGGGCACTGAGCCAGGTATCAGGCGATGAGGCCTCTATTCCCAGCTCTGCTGTGCGCCTTCACCCTGACTTACCCAAAGTTCTTCAGTCCCAGGATTCTTACTCTGTGTCTCTGCAATTCTTAGCGTTACAGAGCTCCCATATCATTTGGTGATACCATAAAGTAATACATTTTGGTTTTCAACCTGACACTGGCTCTTCGCAGGCTAATTCCCAGCTCTTTTTTTGCAGTTACTGTCAACCAAGAAATTAGAGAATAAAACTTAAACAAAAAAGTGATGATAGAGCTCCAAGAACAACTTACAAGATTTCATAAAAATGTTTATCCTGTAATCAAAATTCAAGTGACTAAACAGTCATCTTGCTATCCCGTATCACCAGAGCTTATTATAATAATAACCCAGTCATTTAAATAAATACCCCAAACCTTCTGGGCTCACATATTTCCATTTTCTGCCAGAAAGGAAACTACAGAATTGTATTTAAAAAAACAAAAAAACACTACAACAATCTCAAAACTTTCTCTCTTTTTTTTTCATCCAGAGCCATAGAAAACGTTTGGAAAATTCACAGGGCCATTTTCTGCTGTGGTCAACAATTTTTATGTGGTCACATATTATGGGATGTTTGAAATATCTTTTATGACAAAGTGGCCTTTGATTTTCTATTTTTTGGGCTGTTTACTTGTACCAAACCAGGTGAGGAAGGGAATATTGTAATGTAAAGTAACTTCAGCCAAGACTGGAGCATCTTATCACAGACCCAGAAAGAGTTAGTAAAACAGGACCAGGACCTATCTTACTGAATACTTTTTCATTTTCTAGAATCTTTTTTCTCCTTTTCCTGGCTCTTATTTCCCGGTTCCTTGCTAAGAATTAAATCCTAGCCCCGTTTAAGGCATTGAGTTACATCATAGATGCAGTGGGGCAATGACCCTAGCATTCCTATGCACAAGAGCAGAAATCTGGCACATGGAACATATTTACAAGTGACTGGCACTCAGATTTCCATTAATATGAAAATATAGTTAAGTGTTCAAGATATTTCCAGACGATGCTGAGATGCTGCAGTGAAAGTAGGCATAACATACAAAGTATCAGGACTGTTAAAGCAAAACTGGACAAAACCATGAAAGCTTGTAATTCGCCACCCTCTAAATAATCACAGTATGTTTCAGCTTTATTATAACAATTATCTTAAGCAGAAAACAATCTTTTTGAACAGGTGTGATATGTAGTTAGTTGCTAGGAACATGGAATTGTGGCCCCAAGTCCTAATTTTAAAAATGAACAATTGCAAGGTAATTGTACTAGATATGGAAGCATGGAATTGAAAACCAAGAGGATCTTATATCCAGAAATTTTATGTCTGACATTGATTCACAGTAGGCAAGTCATTTAATGGACAAATTATTCATCAGTTCAGTAGGCAAACAGTCTTCACATCAAACCATTCTGCTTCTGTTTCCCTACAGTAAAAGATGGAAAATAACTATGGACAGGGATTTTCCTGTAAAACTGTCAGAGACTGACCAGCAGCACAAAGCTCTGATTTAAATAGAAACTTTACCTTCTCAAAATGACAGTGATGGTTCCAGTTCACAACATTAGCAGAGAAGTTGGGATCAAGATGTTTTACCCTAACAAAGCGTAGAGACATGTGAAGTCTATTTGTCCAGCAATTGTGAATAATAAATAAGCTAATCTACGTCACAATTAGTTGGTAGATAATTTATGGACAGAAAAAAAAAGAATGAGATTTGCCAAAACTATTGTTATCATAGTTTAAATCCACAGATAGTTTAGTTGGTATTTCCTAGCTTCTCTGTGATGCTTTAGGCCAGCGATTCCTACACCATGGTTTATGGACCATTGGTGGTCCGTAAGACAGATAAATGGATTTGTAACTGATTTGTGGAACTACTTCACCTTTGTTGTGTTTCCAGTGAAAACTTGGATGGGAAGGGTGGGGCAGAGACAAGTTCTGAGGGGCAACAATGACAAAAATTTTGGAGACCATTATACTGGAAAATATGATGGTGACCTTTTATGAGACTGTGGTATGTTTGTTTCAAAGGTTACATGTGTTGCAAACTGTGTTCAGGATTCAAATGTGCTCTGGGTGCAATTCTTCTGCAACCTCCACCGGGCCCGCCAGTGCATTGTCTCTGTTAGTATCGTACTGGAAAGTCTCAAATTGGAGAAGCCAACAGTCTGAAGAAATTGGATCCTGTGTTTCTGGCAGGGACTGATGCCCACCATTAGAGAAAGAACTGGATGACAGTTAATGTAGATGGATAATTGTTCAAAACTTTATGAGGTGGGAGAGGGAGAAAGAGAAAGAATCCCATTTTGGCAAGTAATTCCTTGGCAGATGCACCCCACAGACAGAAGTTTATGGCCTGAAGCTTGGTTGGTTACTGCAATCATTATCTCTGCCTAGCACAGCTAAACATGTGAATGGCCATAAAATGATCCAAGCCTTTCATTAGTACCAGCCACAGTTAATCTCACTCTGTGACCTTTTGGGGCGGTGAGTTCGAGCAGGTCAGTTCCGTGCTGTTCAGAAGTCTTTCCTTTTCTTCCTTCTAAATTTTCTGCCCGTAGAGTCAGCAACTGTCTCCACATTTGGGATTAAAATGAAGGATGCAGTGATCAGTCTGCTGGGAAGCAATCAGTTTCAAACAGCAAACCACTGTACTTAGAGGAGTGCAACTGCCACTTCTTGATGTTACTGAAGATGGTTACATTGCTAGATAATAAAGCAAGATGACTCTCAGTTTTAACAAAACTCTGTCCATAGAGCTATGGAACTACTTTGCTATTTGTTTTCTAGGTACTACATATTTAAGTGTGTAAGACCGCCAGTTTGTTCAAAGAGCCAACACAGCATGTTTCAAAGGTGACATGTTGTTTTTTTAGAGACTGTATTTTTCTCTTCCTTTTTTCTTCCTATTAATCTAAAGGAAAAGAGGGTGGCACTGAAAAATACATAGTTGCTTCTTGTGCTTGGGAAAAAAAAGATGAGAAAAACATTCCATAGTGACATTCTCTTGCAACTTAGTCTACCTGTGCGTGAGTATCATGAGGAGGATAGAAATGTACATAATGGTACACATCAGTTGTCTAATGTATTCACCATATCTTTAGCTAGAAAGGAAGGGGATAGGAAAGAAGGCCTTAACTGTGACAAGATTGTCAAAACCATTTAATCTGAAAACCAAGGCGAAATGGATCTACATTATCTGAGAGGAATGCGTAACACTGCAACTCTGGAGATAGTTGTTAGCAGCAGCAGCGACCAACTCAAGATTTTGGTATTAAAAAATTCTAAGAGCCTTCTACCTGGGCTGAAAGACCCAGTTTTTTTCAAACACCATCTTCATCAACTTCTATATGTGGTCTAGTAAGACTTGAAGGGACAGAATACACAGCAAGAGGTTGTAGTGACATACACTACTGCACCCATGTTTTCCATTTAATGTACAGACTCCTGTTGCATGCCATGACTTTCCACAACTTAGGTGATCTTGCGCGCCCTAGAAGCCTGTGGTCTCATTCCCCCAGCATAGAAAAAATGTCATTTCATTTGGACCTTGTGTAGGTTTGCATGTGAAAGGGAAGGAAGGAAGTCTGCTCATGGACTTCTCTTGAAAGTCCCTGCAGGAGTAAAGTTTATCCTTGTGTCCTACTGTCTTCTTCTGTAAGTTACTCCATTGTTGCCTGTTGCCATTTATCACTTAGTTCTTAGACATTTGGAATCTGTAGGACATGTAAAAATAAAATTAGATAGCATAACAGAGATGTTTTTAACTCTGTATCTGTATTTTGCTGCTAGATCCTGTTTAAGCATGGCAGATAAAATCATTAATTTACGTTGATAATTTTCAGAACTCCTCAAAATTAGAAGCCACTTCTGACTTAGGATCAAGTGCAACAGAACAGTGTCACTATACCACAACTTAGGCCGGAAAATGAAGAACAATGGTTGTGTCTCATAAAAACAAGGAAAGGGAGATGCACTGAATTAATGTTTATTCACTGCATTAGGATATCCATATCTCCGTCATAGACCAGGCCTGCCTTGTGTCAAGAGCAGTAAAAACATGCAAAAAAGGGCAGTGTAAAACTTACAGCCTAAAACTTGTCTGCATGGAATTATTTCTGAATAAGATGTAAATTTAAACTGCAGTAGCTTTTGCTAAAAAAAATCCCATGTGGAACTCCTTTTTCTGAATGCAGAGAGATGTTCCATAGAATATAAATCTGATTCTTACTATGTTATCAGATAGTCAGGAAGAAGTCCTTGTTCTTTCCCTTTACTCTAGATTGCTGCTCATATTTTGGTAGATCCCCAACATTTTCTCTTTCTATGTCATGTTCAGCGGATTGCTTCTTTCACTCATCTCCTTTTACACATTTTTCAGTTGCCTAATGGCATGTCAGCTGTGGCAGATGATCTGGCTTCACTTCTAACATGTCCTAGATATTTCCATTTTCTTTATATGATAACTTTAGAAATAAAAGGTTGCTGAACTCAGACTAATCTAAGAATGTGATTCAAATACATTCCATTTAATCCCTGGTATTTTCCTAGGGCATTTATTTTCAAAGGCATTTAGACATCTGTCAGTACTTTGGTAGTTTCCAGCTGTCACATCCATGTAAGAAGATAGAAATTACATAGTTTTTTAATCGAATTATAGATTAAAGCAAAGCATTAAAACAGTGAGAAGACTGGCAGTACCTTTTCAAGTGTCTGTCTACTTATCTGTTTTTCTGCCTTTGAGCAGGGAGCAGGAAAGGAAGGAAGAAAGGAAGAAGAGCAGTCTCTGGTTATCTGCTGACCAGATCCTTAACTACTGTAAATTGTGTTGCTATGAAGATTTGAGTCATCTGAGAATCTGAAACTGTATATTTCAAATTAGATGGTAAACCAGAACTGATAGAGTTTGAGTGCATGCAGATTACAGTACAAATGCTGTGGGACTTTAGATGAATTTAGGGTTACAGGTCATATTGGTTCAAATTTCAGTTTGAACTGCTCTTCAGCCTGCTGAAAAACCTGGCCAAATTAAAATAAAATATGGAATAGTGCATTGAATTTGTGACTTCCAAGTTTTCCTGTGGTTTTCCATAGTTTGTGGTATTGTAATATGCATAAAATCACAGAGCAGCCTCAGAATAAGAAGCTTACTGTGTGCTTGTGCATTTGCCTGCCCGAAAATTTCTTGGATTTTTGTTTGGGTTCTGATAACAGGACTTTTTAAAGTTCATATATAACCATTTTGGGCAAGATGAGAGCCATTCTTTGTACTTTGTTTGATACCTCTTCAAACAACCAATTCTAGCTCATTTGGTGTATTTCCAAAGGCCTAAACTTTGAAAAATAAACTCAGGAGATCTTGCATTAGAGAGCATGAGAAAGCAAAATGCAAAGCTTGAATTTGCTTTTCCCATTCTGGTGTTAATCACAGCTAACTCACTGGAGTTGCATGTTGGTATCAGATACACTTCTGTGGGGTTAGAATCAGAGGAGTAATGGGGAGAATAGCTGCTGCTGCTCTTCCTAATCACTACATTCGTGAGGTGCAGGGGCAGAAGTTTTGATTTTAAGAATGTAGAAAGAGCAAGCATGAGATAAACTTTACCCTTTTAGATCATCACAACTTCCAGTCATCAGGAATTTAAGGACTTCCTGAGCGAAAGATTGCAGCCAGGCTATCATGTTTATTAGCTGATCTGTATCTTGCATTAATATGTATATCCTTTTTTCAGACTCATTAATGCTCCTGACCTTCATAAGATCCTGCAGCAGTGTGTTTCACAACTGAATTATGTACTATGTAAAAAGGCATTTCCTTGATTTATTTTAAATCTATAGACTTGTAATTTCATTGGGGGGCCTCCGATTTTTATGCTATAAAAAAAGAGAATACTTATTCACTATTTGCCTTCTCTACATCATTCATGATTATACAGACTTCTAGCATGTCTATCCTCAGTTATATCTTTTCCAACCTGAAGAGTCCTAATCTATTTATTCTCTCCTCTGATGGTTGTCATATCATACTTCTCGCCATCCTTGTCAACCTCTGCACCTGTTATTGGCGTAGTCTGGTCTAATCCCTTGGTAGGTCATCCATCACTGGTATATCTTAAAGCCCTAAGACTTTAGGACTAAAATCCTCAAAAAAGAGCCTGGGGAGTGGTCCTAAGGATGTATGTAATTTTTGACTTAACTAGGCAGTGGATTAGTCTCACAGGCCCAGATCCTCAGTAATATTAAAAAGGACATTTACTAAGCAATCTTACCCTGACCTCTGTGGGAATGTAGCCTGACACTTTTGGAGGATCTGTGTTGTTGTACTAAGAATCATCCACAGCAAATACTATCATCTCAGGTGTTAAAGATCTGTAGGACACAAAAATTAATCTAGTAAATTTGCAGAAATTTTTGTGTTGGTAACCACTTCTTTCTGCTTGATACTCATGGATTTTCTTTCTTATTCTAAAAAAAAATTGTCTCATTTAAACACATATGTTGTTTAAAGCATATTAAACTGCTTGGCTTTCAGCACTTTTAGAAGATATTGTTTTCCTCTTTGTCTTTTATTGCCTGAATTCAGCCCTTGTTAATATTAAAACAAATATCTTGGCAGCAAACATAGTCTCCCTGATCCCTGTTTTTTGTTAGCCACTGTATGAAAACCTTGTTAGCTTTGTGTCGGCCCTCATTAAACTTTCAACTTACACAAGTTGCCTCACAGCCCTGAAAGACTGTCTGTGCTGCGGTGTACGTATGTGTGAGCGTGTGCTTGCATGCATGTGTGTGTGTATGACTCACTGACCTGTACGCAAGGCCAACAAAACTAAAAGACACCCCCCACCACCGCCAAATGCAGGCTGTCGTTCTTCCCTCCCGTCCGTGACATATAGAATCCAGCAGTGCTTCCATACAGGGCTCCATTCTGCTCTCAAACAATGGGCTGCTGTTCATTCCGTTTTATCTTGTGCTACATTAGTGGTGGAAACTCCGCATTACTAAGTTAATAAAATATTTTTCTTCCTTCCCCTCAAATTTGTCACAACAAAAAGATGCATGTCTTTGCATTCAGTGAGATCAATATCTCTACTTATGTACGCAGGTGGTCGCATGTTCTTTGTTTTACTTTGTTTTATTTTTTTGTTTTTTCTAGTAGGGCTGCAGGCAGTACAGGAGACGAGGGGGATTCTGTTTTTCCAAAGGTCAGACTTGGATATGCCAGTGATTGCCCGGCTTGCATATGTGGAAAAACACCATCAAGCAGCACAGCGGCTCTTTATTTTTAAATTGCTACGTGACATTTTAATGTTTTACTTTAATTACATATCCCTTCCCCCAACACTTGCCTGCTGTTTTGCAAAAAAAAAAAAAGTAAAAGAAAACTCCTCAGAGACCAATCAAACAGAGACACTTTTGTACAATGCATCAGAACAAAAGGGAGAGCTTAAAATACTTTCCTCTGTCTCTGTCCTCCAAGGTCCTGCAACTGAACAGATTCCATTTTAGCAAAAGGGAAGCATCAGGAATTTGAAATATGTATGCACAGGTCCTCCATTTCAGTGTAAATCAGCAGTGATGTCAGCGCTGTCTTGCTGATTTACACCAGCTGGAAATGTTACCCCTTGCTTCAGTGGGGTTTTACTGGTGTACACCTGTTGAGGATACAGCCTGTGAGACATCTAGAATATTAGTTCAGGCTTAGAGCTCTGTTCTGATTCTGCTATATCTGATATGAATTAGGAGTTAGTCCCATGAAATTAAGGGAGCTTGTAACAATATGAGGGAAGGTAAATCAGGCCCATTCAATGTCTGTTAATTTGCCTGGCCTCTGAATTTGTTCCCCTTGCTATTCATCTCTCAATAGCTACTTTATGTACTGCAAAATATCAATATTTACATTGGGATGTGTTGCCTTAAGCCCAATGGTGTATTATTTTTTGTGGTTTGTGCCTGAGTTGAGATTCAAGGTAACGAGGGCTTCTCCCTCCCTCTGACTTACTCACCTTCTCCTCTTGGTGAAGAGGCTCAGATGGTTTCAGTTGCAAAAAAACAACCAGCTTTTGATGGACAAGTTTAAGAAGATTTTAGCAACAGTTTATGAAGCATGTAGGACACAGACTGTCCTTTCCAGGGTAACTCTGTCTCTGAAATAATCCTAGTCCTAGCCTTCCAGAGAGGATTTCAGACCCATGGCAGGAAGGTGGCAGATGGGCAATCTCTGCCTGAACTCTGGCCAGCCAGGCTGCTAGGCCTAAGTGTTTATAAAGATGTCCTCTGTCTGTCTGAGGACCATCAAGGCAGCACACAGCAGCTCAGCCCAGAGCTACAGTGGGAACAGGAGGCCTCAGGATCTGAACGGTTACAGGCCCCATGGGTCAGTCCCGGGTGGTTTGCGGAGTGTATGTCAGGGCAGGGAACGGATCTGAGTTCCTGCCACATACAGCCTTGCTGGTTCACGTCAGGGAATGCTTTGATCCCTGGTGTTCCTTCTGCCCTCTTTATCAGCCCATTTCTTTTTGTGCACTGCTTTCCTTTCTCACTCTGTGTGGTGTGGCTCATCTAGGGAGATGGAAAGCTCTTTAGATTTGGATCTCTCTCTTGCTATGTGTATGTGCAGAGTCTAGCACAGTAGAGTCCACACCTACTTAGGAGTCCCAGTAACATTTAAATGTTACTACCAATAACCTTGAGCAGGGCATATGCAATGCCTGTAATACATGAAGTAGGAAGAACAGCAGCAGGAAGGCAAAGAGTTGGAGGCAGCTGCTTTCCCTGGGTCTGTTTCTGGGCATATTGCCTAGGAGTGGTAGTTCTTGATCCTATGAGTTGTGAGAATCTGCTGCTGCTTTAAACTGATCAAACTGGCTCATGTGGCAGAGATGGCTCCTTTGGCCTAGCACCAGTATCTTTTAAAGGCAGCCTTGTGTTTTGCCAGCGGTACTCCGTACCTGTATTCTGGCTTACCTGTCTGTTGGAATCCCATACTTTAGTTCTGAGCTCACCTAAATTAAATGCTTTGTGAAATGATGGCAATTATATGCCCTGCAATAGCAAAGCAGTACTTCAAAAGTTGTTTCATAATCTTGACTGAACAGTCCATCCAGGAAAGCACTAATGAATCAGAGTAAGGCCAGATCTTGCACCAATGAAAGTTTCTTTCCTTGTGCTGAAACAGCTGCATATTTAGTCACTACGATTTTTAAGAGATAGATGGGCATCCAGGTGGGTCAAATTTTCCTAAATCCCGTAGTAAAAATAATGAATGTACACTCTATTTAAAGTAAAGGATGCTCTCCTTTTTTTCTAAGAGGCATTAATATTGTTCTTTATAACTTTTTTGTTTTATTAATATAAGACAAAACTGACTGACTGGAAATATCAGCTTGTTCTTTTCACATGCAACAATAGTATGAAGAATATATGCACTTGGCACGTTGCAAGAGAGATTCCTGTTATTTGCATATTGCGCATAACAGCATGAGGCATCGTACTTTGTTCCCCTCAGAAGGTTCTTGGGAACGGAGCCTGTCCTGTGGCTGGGGCAGAGGAAGCCGTTGCATGGTTGTGTGAGTGAGGTAAGAGTTGGGCACAGGCTGAATCAGCATCACTGTCTGGCTTGGAGGAGCGCTTGCTTTTGCATTTGTGCACTCTTGCACAGCTCTCTGCATCTTATTTCTGTGGAATTGAATAGTCTCCTTTTTTTTTCCACGTGTCTAGATTATCGGTGTCTTTCTTTAGCTCCCACAGTCGTATGAAATTTCGTCTTTAGTTGTTTTAGATAACATCCTTCTCTTCTGGTTACAGAGAAATGTGTAACACAGCTTGACCCCATTGAATACTGAAAACTCAAAGCTCAAAACTAAATTAATTAAGAAAAATTTTTGTATTTGATCTCACTGTTTTAAGTCTCTGAAGATTAAATTTTAGGGTTACAAGTTCCTTACTCATGATTTTAGCATGCTTGATTTGCCAGCAATAAATCTGGCTTTGAAATTGAATTTTAGTTCTGCAAAATAATTTGAGTCTTTAGAAACTATTGTCCCAAAGTAACGGGGAAACTTTCAGGGACTGGAAATAAAAATGTTTATTCAAAATATTTGAATCTGACTAAATCAGCAAGTTCTGAGGAAAAGGGTTTTGTTGGAGTATGTCTGGTCAGTTCTGCTTAGCATTACTACCATTGAGGTGAAATATTCCATCACGTTCTTTATGGAATATCAGTCCCTTTTGGTGAAACCAAAAGTTTTTTCAAAAGTTACTTTTTTCATGAGCCTTCTCACTTTTGAAAGATGTTGCTCTTCCTCACTCCTAATTTTGTTGTCTGTAGAGTGGAGCAAAGAGGATATTTGCCTCACTAGCTGAGATCCACATTGCTGCCACAGACATTTAAGGGGAGCATCACCACTGATGTCCAGGATACCTGAATAAAAACGAATCAGGGCATTGTCTTCCCTATCTGCTTTATCCATTTGTTATGCTAACACGAATTATTCCATTGCTTGTCACCACCAGGAAGGGATTAGTTTTTATAGACCTTTTTCAAGCTAGTTTGTTTTGCAAGCAGGAGAGAGAGAGGAAAATAAGGGGAAAAAAGGGATGAGGTAGGGATTTCCTCTTTCCTGTTTTAGCCATGACATCGAACAAAGCCGAATCCATCATCACCACATCTCAGGTGCAAATGTTTGTTTTCATGAGGGAACCATGAGTATGAGGGACCCACCTGTGACCTGACCTGACCTGGTGGTAGCACCGTACGTCACAGGAATGGGACATGCGTATGACGAACTCCTGTACAGCTGAAAGGTTGTTAACATAAACAACCCACACAGAGTAACTAAGGCTCAGAAAATCTAAGGGGGAAACTTTCAAAAGAGGTTTCAGGAAGGAATACTAAGAAGGACTTCTCATCCACATGTTCCTGTGTTTTTCTCGTGGCATACCTGAAACTAATTTAACATAGTAACTTGCTGATGATACAAAAGTTGCAGCATCTCCTTACCAAAAAGACTCTGATCATCTCTCTAATGCCTTCCAGCACAGGGTTGCCATCCTCTGCCTTTCCTGTTGGAGACTGAGGAGGTAGAGGCTAAATAAATATGGGCTTTGTACAGATTGCAGCACTTCACTGTGTCCATCTCATGGGATTTAGCTTGAAGTGCTTGGTTGTGTCTCATTTTCCCACTCCTCATGCTGGTTCAATATCCTGTGTATTTTAAAGTAAATAAATAAATAAATAAATAAGTTTTTGCAGCATACAAACCAGATGTTTTTGAGAGTTAAGAGGGGATTTTTAGCAGAGTTTGAGCATCTGCCTTCACTCCTCCACCCACAGTGGTTAGTAAGGACAAATAAATAAACAGAACATCAGAGTGCAGAAAGACCAGGCATTTTTAGCCATGCAACTTCCAGCAGCATTCCCCTGAACACCTCTCAAACTTGTTCCTTTGCTTTATCTGCTGTCTTATTAGCTGTGCTGGCAAGTCCACCTTCTGCAAGTGCACATGGTTGTTTGTTGGATGTGCAGTTGATGGTGGCAGTTGACCAGAGAAGAGGGTGACATATTGCTTCCTTGGATGGTACAGCTTGTTTCCCTCTTGTAGCCAGAAAGCTGGGATGGGGGGAGGCATTTCTCTTTCCTTTTTTTGAAAGATGTGAATCTTTAGGTGTGCACAGGTAAAATAGCCACTGGTCTCAATCAGTTACAGGGACTGTCCTTGTCCCCTAGTGGGAGGTGCACAAATACGATACAGCTCCTTGCCTCTCTTGCTGTCCTCTTCCTCTTGCCTTCTTCACCTTTCAAGTCCTTCCTAGACTGAAAGAAAAGCAGCAAATATTAAATGAAAAATGTTGACCACAACTGAAGTTTCACAGGGAAAATATATATTAAATTTAAAAATTGTTTTCCATCCGTAAAAACTTTTAATCCAAAAGTGTCAGTCAGCTTTTGCAGCACATTCTCCTTTTAATCCATCATCCGACAGAGGGAGACATGATTGCAGACCATGGAGCAGGTGGGCTTCAGCACAGTGACTCAGCCTGTATAACCATTTTTCAGTCAATTTCTAATTATTAGCAGAACATCTTAGGAGACCATTAGATAAAACCTGATGTCCAGTATGACCTTCTTAGAACACAGCACTTTGGTAATTGTACTTTGTTTTATTTTATTGAAATAAGGAAGTTGTTTATAATTCATGAGACTGTTATCATCTTGACCTTTTCATCTTTCATCTGTATGCTCCCTCGAGTGGTCTGCATTATGAATTGCATTTACTTACTTCTGGGCTGTTCAGTGTGTCTGGATACAATTCATGTGATATTTTGAAGTACCTCAATAAAGCCTAAAACAGCAAAGTTTTGCTTTGAAATATTAAAAATTGAAGTTGTCTCTAACTGAAAACTTGCTGGTAGAAGAGGCAGGAATGAAGGTGGCTGTCCCTTTGTTTCATTGTGCTTGGAATTGCTGTCTTGATTACATGTTGCTAATGGATGGAATTACCCTGCTAATCAAAATTGCTTAATGAGGTGATAAAATTTACATAACTTTGTTGTTTAGGTTAGTACTGACATAAAGTATTTCATTATTAGAGGTTGGTGCCAATGGTATTTAGCATTCTGAATTTCTTTACTTTAGTCATGTTTTGTTTACCAAATTATCAGCATGACAACTGTGAGGATGCACTCTCTGCCTCCTTTAAACTGCAGTAAAGTCAGCAAGGTCTGGAAATGTTCTCAGCTGACTCTCTACAGGGAAGACATGGAGGAGCATTTCAGCCATTATTGCTTTTCTTTTTCAAAGTGCTCTTTGCTTAGTACTAAAAGAAAACAATTCTTTGTGGAGTGCTGAGGACTCCAGCCGATTGATGGAAATGTCATAAATATGGCCCTTCTGGACATTTTGTCATCCTTTGCATGTTCCTTCTAATGCCATTTTAAGGGGCTGATGTTGCAAGAAATTCGTTCTGTTCAAATGTCCATGCCATTAGCAGATAATGTTTAGAATAGCGATTTTTGTGGGTATGGTCCTGTAGTTTTCAGAATCTGCTGGATGCCTGATTTTTGAGCTTTCACCAGGCTGTCCAATTGCAGGAGGAAGTTCCAAAGCTGCATTGTTTGTATCTCACCCTCAAGACTATGGTGCTGGCCACGGGTGTCTCAGTGAGAGGCACTAGTTTGGTTGGTTGGTCAATGCAGCAGCTGCAGCACAGGGAGAGGAAGTGACACCCCCAAGACCAATTACAGCAGCAGAAGCTAGGGAAA
Source organism: Apteryx rowi (assembly GCF_003343035.1). NCBI lineage: Eukaryota > Metazoa > Chordata > Aves > Apterygiformes > Apterygidae > Apteryx > Apteryx rowi. Next base: position 5,108,002 of record NW_020448085.1, on the reverse strand, counting down.
AAAAACAGACTGCTGAGTTTCTCTTCAGCGTTAATTCTGTTAATTCTGCTGGGATCAGATGCTTCAGTAATAAATACGTAAGCACAGCTGTATCTGATTTATGCTACAGCTTTTGCTGAGGGTATTTTCCCTATGTCACATCCAAACCATAGAAAATCCTAATATATAGACACGGTTAGCCTGGCGGGGGGTTGTTGATCTGCAATCAACAGGGCTTCTAGCATAATGATTTCCTGATAATTGGCCCATTTCTGGAAACGGCGAGACATATTCATCAGCAGGGCCAAAGGGAGCGATGGATACTGTGGGCCTTGTATAAGTCGATAATTTCCTCACTGCTGCGTGTGTCAGAAGACAAAGGCCTGGTCTTCCTTGGGGTTTCTCACATGGCAGAGGGAATGCCTGGCAGTTTTACATGGACTTAGTTATTCAGCAGTGGAAGCTGTGATCACGAGCTGGCTTCATCTGGTTTCAATCACCCCCTTCTCTCTCTTTCTGCTGAATGTTCCTATATTCATGGAATATTTTTCCAACTGCCAAGTGTGTTCCTTTGGCATTACCTTTCCAGCCTGGAGCAGACGGATTGCATGAAAAAAAGAAGTTGCTTCATCAAAGTGGTTGTTTTAATCAATACAGTGTTATCAACATTAAGGGTAGCTTTTCGGCTGCCCTGGCAGCAAACTTATTCTGCTTCTTTTGCAGAGAAGTGCATCTTAACCTTTCCCAGCTTAGCCTCAGTGAAATTTAAAACGATCTGATCAGTATCTTCAGAGTCCTTCACTAACTAATATGATTCTATCTCGCTGGGGTGGAGTTAAAGAGTGTTTGAATGAAGAATGGAGCAGTGTTCCTCCAAGAGATCACATTGCTTTGGGGGAGATTTTTTTTTAAGCAAGTAATGGTTGTGATGGAAAATAACCTCTCCTTTATCCTCCTTCTACTTCCGTCACCAAGAATTTAAGAAAATCTGTTCTTCATCCTATCCAGATAAAGTCACAAGCAGATTTCAGAATCGCTGCATGTGTCAATAATCAAACAATGTAGAGGCCAGGGGGCTGGTTTAACTTTAGCAGTTTTGTGCTGGGATTATTAAAGTGCATGGTGATGTGTTTCAAGAAGGGGAATATCAAAGCTCTCCCTCTTTTATGTGGAGGAAGCAATGGCACATGTGAGAACGCTCTAACCAAAAACTACATTTTAAATAGAAACATTTCCAATATAAAGGCAGTTTAATCTGTATGTGTCTGCCGCAGGGTCCCTGACTGACTCCAGGAAGCAAAAGCACTAAGTGGATCACTTTTAACTTAGAAACAGAAGAGCAAGATGACATCAGTGTCTTCTGGCAGATCAAGAAAGAAACCCATAGTTATTTTAAGGAATTAAAATGAGGACCTGTGTATCCAAGTGTGTGCACATCTACTCCTTTAGGTGAGGGCTGGTTTAATTCTTTTGAAGAAGTGGCAATTCAGAAGTTGTTCCATGTGGACTGTCAGTAGAGAGGGACAGAAACACACATTATGTTAATGGGGTTCCACCGGCAAGATGCAGAGGGACTTTGGCTGAAACATTCTTTTAATTAAATTGGGTCATTTTCTACTGGATGCTGGACAGATTCCTGTATCAAGGAGCCTAAGGAAGCCCAAGGGGATAACAGCAAAATACCTTCTGTGTCTATCTCCATGGTAATTTTACCAGAAGCTTTCTTGGTCTGGGTTGACTGTTTAAAACAGCTTTATAGGAATCATTCATTATTTCAGGATAGCTGTGACACAGGAAATTGTCTCTTTAAGGTTTAAGCACCTCAGAGAGTTTGAGGAAAGTGCTGATAATTTCTGGTTGTTGCTATACTTGATCAGAAGGAGCTACACACACAACAGAGCAAAATTCTAGCAAATTTAAGTATTGCAAGCTAGATCCACAAAGGTGTTAGGCTTCAAAGGCAAGAGCCCCCAGCCAAGAGCACCCATGATTTCTAATCTCATAGGTATCTGTTCAAACCACATCATCAGTATTGCCAAAGGTGTATGGCAAGATCACAGATTTTGCTTCAGGCCTCTAAATAGGAAGACTTCTAAAGCTAAGTTAAAAGAAAGCAAAAAATACGGTAGAAGAAGATAGTGGGAATTTAAATGAATAGTTTGAAAGTTAAGATGGGAGTTAAAAGCACTATCAGCTGCAAGTGTTGGCATGCAGCTGCACCCAAATAATGGCTGACAAAGGCCTCGTCCTGACAGCAAACAGCTGTTCTGTCTCAGGGCCATGTGGAAATCAGTGTCAGGTGGAATAAAACAGAACAGAAAGTGCTTTCCTTAAAACACAGGTGGCAAAAGTATTATTCAGGGCTCACTGAGTGCAAGCCAAAAGCATGCTTTGTTCTGTGGAACAAATATTAAAGCTGATGAAGGCTCTGGTGAAAATGCACGTACAGATCCTTGCACCAACTGGAGCATGTCCTTGCTACAGAGTTAGCTTGGATGATTAATGCCGATATAATATATCTAGCAGCGAGCAACAGCTACTCTGCAAAGTTATACCTACAAAATTATTTCTTCTTTCCATCCTTATTTCCTTGCTTCCACGCTCCCTGGCTTGCTAGCAAGTTTTCTGGGAATGTGTCTTACAGTTCTTGGTGTGTTAGTACGCTGAACATTTATATGATTCTTTCTGCCTAAACTGTTTCTCCTTCTGGCCATACATGGGGAATATGAGGCCTTCATATAGTTTACTGTGAACAGGCTATAACTGAGAGTGAACATGATGTCTGGTCCTTAGCCTGTAACCTGGGAGAGCCACCTGTCCCAGTCAGATAACACCATCAATGTAAGAGAGAAAGTTTTGGGGTGGTTTACAGCCACAATTTAAGAGTCATGGATCACATTAAAGCTAAGAAATAAGAAGTACTGTGGACTTAAGTGGTACCTTTTGTTATCTCCTGCACAGGAGCTAAGTTATGTCTACAGTATGTTGTAGTCAGCTGGACTACAGTGCTGGCCAGAGTTCAGCAGACTCCCCAGTCCGAACCACCTGGATGTGGAGTGCCTGTGGCTCTGTGGAGTTCCTCAGCATTCCCATGGGAGCACAAGCTGTGTACGAATACTGATCAACTACAGGTTGGGGGTTGACCTGCTGGAAAGCAGCTCTGCGGAGAAGGACCTGGGAGTGCTGGTGGACACGAAGTTAACCATGAGGCAGCAATGTGCCCTTGTGGCCAAGAAGGCCAACGGTATCCTGGGGTGCATCAGGAAGAGTGTTGCCAGCAGGTGGAGGGAGGTGATTCTCCCCCTCTCCTCAGCCCTGGTGAGGCCCCATCTGGAGTACTGCATCCAGTTCTGGGCTCCCCAGTACAAGAGGGATGTGGCACTACTGGAGCAAGTCCAGCGAAGGGCTACAAAGATGATTAGGGGACTGGAGCGTCTCTCTTATGAGGAAAGGCTGAGAGAGCTTGGCCTGTTTAGCCTAGAGAAGAGAAGGCTGAGAGGAGATCTTATCAACGTGTACAAGTATCTAAAGGGAGGGTGTCAAGAGGATGGGGCCAGACTCTTTTCAGTGGTGCCCAGTGACAGGACACGAGGCAATGGGCACAAACTGGAACATAGGCAGTTCCATCTGAACATGAGGAAAAACTTCTTCACTGTGAGGGTGACAGAGCACTGGAACAGGTTGCCCCGAGAGGTTGTGGAGTCTCCTTCTCTGGAGATATTCAAAACCCGCCTGGACGCGATCCTGTGCAACGTGCTGTAGGTGATCCTGCTTGAGCAGGGGGCTTGGACTAGATGATCTCCAGAGGTCCCTTCCAACCTCAACCATTCTGTGATTCTGTGACTTTAGTGAATGACAATTTTAAGGCTCCTTTGGGAAGGACGCTGTGATACCTTGTCTGTTCACATTGGCTAAATTGTAACAGCAGATGTGGAATGGGCTCACTATGCCTCCTCCCCACTGCACACCTGGGCCTGCACAGTGAGGCAGTATAGGCCAGAGTTTTCTCTCTCAGAAAAAACTTGTGTCCCAACACAGAGGAGGTAAGACAAGTTTGGGCTTGACCATAGGTTCAGTCCTGATCTAGCATTTAATTTAGCAATGTTTTGAGCATTGCCCTGTATGCAAAGCATGCAGATTGGTAAAACCCCATCTTTCTCACCCCTGCACCTTGGTCTGCTCCAGAGGGATCTCTCTACCCTCTGGAGGATAAGATATCTTGTCTTTGTCAAGTAAAAGGATAACTTGTCTTTATGATCCTTTCTCCCTTTTTTCTCTCTACAGAGATATCACACAAAATGTTTTTTATGTGTTCTAGGGAAGGCTGGACTTATTAAGGGGAAGTTTGGTGCTTCCTGTTCCAAATACTCTGCCAAGCTGATCTGTGTGCTCCAAAGACTGATAAAACCAGCCACTTTGCTCCTGTATACATGCAGTATCCCATGCCAACAGCTTCTGCTGCTGGTTGTCTGGGGCATTTTAAAGCTGCCTTTTACTCCTGGGACTAAGCAAAAAAGCTTTAGTTTGGGTGGGAATCTAGCTCACATGCTGCTTGCTAACCAGACATAAGAAGGTCTTTGGTCATTAGAGGATAACTTTGATAGCAGATATGTATTTGGCCCCGTATCTTCTCAGGGTGGAGATCTGTCACTGTTAAAAGAGATTTTTCTTTCTTTTTATTTGAGTTTATGGATGTTAGCTTGAGAGCATATCCACCAGGGGCTTTTTAGGTAACAAGAGGATAGAAGCCTTGCAAATGAAACTAAGATTGCAGAGTTTATTTTTAACCTGCTGCAGTATAAAGCAGTATAAAATCAATTTGGTGAAAGCCTGCTTAAGTGGCAATTAAGGTCACAATCAACTAAAATAGTTTCTGAAACCATTGCAGCTATAGATCATTACACTTCTTTTCCATCACAATGCAAAAAGGCCCCAGCCAATGCTTTCATCTGGATATCAATCATCATTACATTGTAAACTGCCAGGGTGAGAGAGGGCAAAGCTTTGAATTCAGAGCTGATGGAAGTTCTATGACCTGGGGCTTTCTTAAGCTAAAGGCTAATTAACCATAAAAGAGTCAAAGGTCTGCAAGTCTAACACATTAAAACGATGTGGTTGCCTCTTTAGGTTCCATTGTATCAGTAACCATTAATTCATTTAAGTGTGAACACATCTAAGGCAATCTTTGCCTTCTCCCGCCTCTCCTTCTGCCTCCTTAATTTTATATCTTGGAAATTTCTCCATCTATGTGAAGTTAGGTGGAGCTCGGGAACCATCCTCCTGCTGGAGAAAGTTCTGAGCAAAGCAGGCAACATCTGGAAGAGGAATTCCTGACATTCTTCTTTCCTAATCAGCTTGGCCCAGCTAATCACATTAGTTTCAGAGAGTGTATTTGGTCATCATAGTCCAGAATAAACAAGATCTTAGTCTAAACAAGTGTGTTTGAGATTTCGTCATTTGTGTGAGGCAGCTGTAAAATGGCATGAATATATATAATAAATCTATGGGTAGTGGTATAAAATTGAGTGATAAAGGTAAAAATTGAGATTGAAAGGTAAAATAGCACAATATGTGACAATAAAAATAGCAATGCTTAGATCGATACACATTCTGTAGAGTCTGAATGTTTTCTAAATAGTTTTTGGTTTCTTTAAATATGAAATCTTTTATTCAGAAAAGGATAAAATTCACATCATGAGATACCTGCTTTAACGGGACCTGATTCAAAGACCTTTGAACTCAGTGGGAGTTTCCCCACTGATGCCTAGCAAACCTGCGATCAGAAGATACCAATAAAGTATGGTATTAAACAATGTACCAAAGCTCAGGAGATGTGTATTTGGCATTGGTAACATTACATAGTTCAGCTACCCGTCCCCCTGCCCCACCTCTTTCATTCCAGCCCATCTTTTTGTCCCTGTGCTGTCATTCTCCATTTCTTCTCCACTTCTGACCTTCGCTTTTATCACAATAGTTTGTGCAGCCACTCTATTAACCAGATTTATAACAGGGTTAAAAGTTTCCATTTAATCTGACACATTTCAGCAATCCAGCTGACAATGCTGGAGGGAGAGGAAAAGAGTTAGTGGGTGCCGAGGAGGGCAGGAGCTTCTTAAACCAGCTTTGGTACCAGAGAAAGTGTTTATCTAAAAATGTTCCAAGTCTCTTATTGATTTGTCATTATTGTTTAGCAGGTTCCTCAGGTTGCAGTTCCATTTTACAAATCCTTTCACAGCTGAGTCAGTGTAAGGGTCCTGTCCCTGCCAAGCCTGCCTGCCATCTGTCAACTGCTTATTCTTATCCCCCTGCTGGATATCACAGCTCTCTTGGTCATGCCAGTGAAAATGTTTGTGATGGTGTGATCTAAAGAGGTCTATGGAATGACCAGTTTCAAAAAAACATAATGCAGAAAATCTCCAGTCTTTCCCTAAAAATGTGATGAAAGAAGCTTCTACCACTACAACTATGTTGCCTCTGCTAGGATTTTCGTTGGGGTGAATGAGAGGGAAAACCTCCTTACAAATGTTGCTTAATAAAGGGTCTTCACAGTATGCAAGCTGAGGGGTCTTTAGTCATCTGCCTTATCTCTTACATAAGACAGGTTGGAGTATTTCTGTTGGGTTTCCCTGAAAAACCTGCTTTGTGATTCTTAAGATGAATTTATGATTATTTTAAACAGCCACCTTTAGACATGGGTAAGTACATTCTGGCTCATGCACATTATTTTGTCCACAGTGCTGACTGAAGGTTGTAATTTCAGAATATAGTGAGCATATGCACTAATTAGTAATAAATTTCAGCAGTATGCAATCAGAGCAGTACAGCAGACTGCAGACTACATTAGTAATGGTATTGTAGTGATGATGGTGTAATGATATAAGAGGTATAGTTTGAAAGGAGAAGTAATGTCTTTTATTAGTTTCAGAAAGTTTGGAAAAATGTGCAAGTTTGGAGTTCAGGTCTCATCATCAGGTCTCTGTATACCAATAGTCAATGTTATGTTATCACACAACAGTCTCACAAATGTAATGAGTATTAGTGCTTGATTTGAGGATCTTGAGAGAAAGATCCTTCTTGTCCTAGGAAGGAATGTTGATGCATTAGAGGCCTAAGCTATATGGTCTTTGTGCTGCTAGAGGTAACATTTTTCAGAAAAGCTCTAAAATTATATCCTGACCACTTACTGTCAATTAAAGATGCCATTTTCAGGAATGTGAGCGCTGTGTTTTTGCTTCAGTTCCAATGTGGCTTACCACATTGTAGCTTTGTTTAAAAGAGTTATTCCTTCTTGCCTCTCCAAAAGTATATCTTTGTTGGCATGGAATGAGAATGTATCCGGGCTCTGCAGTGGGTGGGATAGGTATTTAACAAATTTTGGAAAACTGAGGAATTCCAAAAGACTGGAGGACTGCCAACATAGTTCCGCTATTTAAAAAAGATTAAGAGGAAAGCTAGAAAATTACAAAACACTATAGCCACATGTCAGTTTTACTTAAAATAATGGCATGGTTAATTTGGAACTCTACCAACATGCCAGTAGTGCAGCTTCATGTAAAGCCTGCCTTTTAAAGCCAACCTATTATCTCTTCTTGATATGATTGCTGGTCTGTTTGATCCAAACAGGGCTCTGATGTAGCACAGCTGCATTTTCCCCAAGGTTTTTAACTTAGTACTAGCAGGCTTTGACTGCATTCCAGCATAGGTGTTCTCGGTAATGTCCCTCTACCTGCCCCCATCCAGGCCTAATCTTCTGATCATTGAATCAGAGGACCTAGTGGAGTGCATGGGAGCTCCCTCCCTGCTCGCCGATATTTCCTTCCCCAAGACATAGGTGGAGACCAGGGCTGAACAGTCCTGTTGACACAGATTGTTATTGCTTGGAATTAAAAAGATTAAATAAAACCTGTATCACCAGCAAATCTCATTTAGTTGTTAAGAGAAAGTTATCAAAGATTTGGGTGTTTCTAGGAGGGGGCCCAACAGATTGGTTTTTGCTCCAATGCCGTTTAATATTTTCTTCAGCAGACTACATAATAAAATAGAGTCTTGAATGATAGTTGGCTAATAAAGATTAATGAAAGAATAAACAGGAAGAAGGCAGGTTACTGTCAAGGAGTGATCTGAATTGTCTGGGCATGTATTCTTCCAACAAAGTGAGTTTTAGGACTGCACACTAAGAAGACAAGGTGTCCCCACATGCTGTGGGACTCTGTCTTGGCAGTTCAGAGGTGTGTGATGTTGTTATAAATAATCATCCAAGCAAGAGCTCTCAGTGCAGTGGTAAAAGTAAGAGGGGCAATGTGATCCTTGCAAGAGAGTAAAAAGGCCATGAAATGGAAATATCAAGCAGTCATAGAAAAGTTGTCTTGTTTCTGTGCATGATACTGATGAGAACAGTTTTGATATCCCTACTTCCAAGAAGAATGTGTAAGAAGGAGATTATTGGGAGGCAAGCTTATGATAGCAGGTTTGAGAGTCGCAGCTGAGGGTATTTATGCTCAGACATGTACGGAAAGATGCCAGATCCTCTGCCTGTTTTCCAGGTTGCTCAGATGCAAGCCAGACCTGGCCTGAAAACCATAGCTGCACAGATGTATGGATGATATGCATGGTTAACACACACCATTTTCCCCTCCCTCTGTGCAGTAGGGCCCATTCACAAAAGGTGGGAAAATGCGTGATCCTGTAATGAAATTAAGAACAGCATTCAGTCCTTCAACAAGCTTATTTGCTTAAGCAAAGCATCTCTGTTTTGAACCAGACAAATTTAGATAAAAGCTTAGTCATGTCTGATGGACCTGAAGTATAGGACAGAATAAGTTTGTATTCATCTGCATGTCATGTAATTCACCTTGTCAACAAAAGAGGCTGAAGGATGATTTTATTACTGCCAATAGTTAAATACATATATAAAAAATGATACGATGGAGGAAAGTCGGAAGGTCATGGTGGCAAAGGGATAGTGTGATCCATTGTCTGGAAAGCCAAAATTAAGCAAAGTGAACCTTGAAAAAAAGATGGGCAATTTTTAGCAATAATAATTAAACATGGGGACAGCTTCCTAGGGGATTCATCATTATTTGAAGTCTTCAAAATGTGTTTTCTTGTGTTTTTTTTTTAAATGTACTTTAATTCAGTGTTTGCAGGAAATCCTTATAACTGTGTATGGGTGTCTGAAGAAAGATAGTGGACCTTCTGACTGGATGAATATAGTGATTCCTTCTAGCACTGAAACATCAGTACCTTCAAATCCTCTCGTTCATCATTTCCTTTGTGCACCCCAGGGAGAAGAGGGTTACCCGTGTTGTCATCAACATGCTCAAAAGTCTTTAAACTCAGTATTAAAGCAAAGATTGTGACCAAATCTCATGCTTCAAAGTTTTAACTTCTTGCTTTTGTTAGGGGTTTGAAAGAAATCTGTTCACTGCACAGCTTTTTAGATGTGTTCTAGGGGTGGTAATTTTGCCTTTCTCTGGCACATCAGTTATTTACGACTGCCAGAAATAGGGCATTAAGTGAGGTGACTGATTCTCCAAAATGGAATCCTTTTTATTAGACTGTGTCAGTGCTTCAGTAAGCATGGGATACCTGCATTATTGTTAATTTAGCTGGCTCAGGTAACAAAAGCAGTAAAAATGTGTTGATGTCAATTTAAAGAAGGCTATGTAAGTCCAGCAGAGACCTTGGATATATACATATTTACATTGCTGATGTCTATACTACTGTATCTTCTTTGCTATTATTACCTGTGCTAGCTATGTTTCTGGTCTGGGCCGTGTCTACCAGTGCTCTGAGTCACACTTTCCACCTGCAGCATAGCTATCCCATTAGACAGATTGCTTGTGTGGTCAGGATGAATCAAGAATCAAATTGCCAGATATGGAACTAGGAATATATCTTTCTTAATCAAATTTGGAAGGATATTCGCGAGTTTTGCCTCCAGTGTAGCACAGTATTCTAAGATTGTCTGGATTCATCTCTGCTAATCAATTCTCTGCTGCTGAAGTGGCTCAGGAACTGGCTGCACCAGCATTTCTTTTGTATTTTGCCTGAGTCTAGTAAGATTTCAGGTTTCCCAGTTCAAGGTAGACATGTAAGTGGATGTTATCTACTAATCTGAGTGATTGGGGTTTATTCCATTCTAACAAACAGTTGAGTTTATACGCAGTTTTGTTTACCACTACAATGCTGCTTAGACAAAAGTAGTTTTAGTCTAGCTAAAGCCATTTGAGCTCATTACAGGGGTGGGTAGGTGGAATTTGATGTTCTGAATATTATGAAAGCTCGGACTAGATAATCCAATGACCTGTTAAGGACTCAGAGTCTGTGAAACCTGTGAAACAACTGCTACTTTCTTCCCCTTCACCCCACCATTCATGTATGCAAGACTGGACTAGCCACATTCTTACTCCAGCATGATGGTGCTGCAACTCAACTAGCTTCAGAAGAGTCCCGCTGGTGTCACACTGGAGTAATGCAGTGGCAGGCTATACAGTTTCTACAGAATTTTTGGGATACCTCAGGATAAAAGGTGCTACATAAATGTAGGTCACTTTTATTAAATGCCTTGCAAATCGTTTATAATGTCTTTAAATATCAGAACAGCCATACCACATCAATAACCCCTGCACATGTGTTTACTTTATTTTAGGGCTTGCCACAGTTCACTATAAATGGCTTAGATATGTTCAGTAATTCAGTTATAATGAAACGTGCGAGCCTTCAATAAACGTATGTGTTACAACTGGCCTCTGATGTAAATGCTTTGCCAATTATATGTACATTAGTGATGACTGTAGCAGGCTTATAAATACTCTATGTAATTCTTTGGCCTCTATTCTCCCCTCCCTTATACAAGTTTTATAGTAGTGTGTAATTCTAGATTCACAGATTTTAAGGCCAGGAGGGACCATTAGATCATCCAGCCTGATTGCTGGTGTAACACAGGCCAGAGAATGTCATCTGGTTACTGATGCGTTGAATCCAATAACTTTTGTGCTTGAGTAAAGCATATCTTCCAGTTTGCAAATCTGCACGTCTTCAGGTAAAGACCCTTCAACATGAAAAATCCACTAGTGGCCTTAGAAGTTTGCTCCAGTCGTAAACCATCCTCAGAGTGTGCCTTGTCTTGCTCTACTGTGTTCTCTGTTGCTTCTCTGAACACCAGAGGAGGGCCAGTAAGGACAGCATCACCTTAGTTTTGAGCCTTAGCCCAAAGCTTTTCAAACTCTAACCTACATGAAGTTTGAGAAAAAAAGCTTGAATTAATTATTCTAGTCTTTTTTAACTTCCAGACCTTCTTTCCATTTTCTTTCCAATGATGGCTAAATTCTTTGCAGAGAAGCTGTGTGAGAGCCGTATCTTATTTCAAATTCACCTTTAGCCTTTGAGACACTTCACTGAAAGAACTCCTCTCAGAATTTTAAGGCTTCTGTATCCAGAAAGGAGGCCAGATTTTTGAGGGCCAGGCACCTATTTAGGCATATAGCTAAAATCAAGACAGGGTTGAGCTTTTCCAAGAATCTGTGTGTGTGTAACGGGAGCTAAGTGGAAGCTGAAAATCTTGAAAAATCTTCTCCCTTTGTTTGGATGTATCTTTTGGCAAATGCAGATTTATTCTGACTCACATGATTCTTGGCAATTCTTTGTATAGACTCACTGGAAAGGAGTAAATGTTCATCTCTTCCCCCTGCCAGGCATACAGGTTTCTTGTAATCACAAACATTTCTCTGGACATTTTACCTGATTCCCAGCACACATCTCTGTTCTTTCTCATGGTCTGTTCAGCACTGCCAGAAAGTCTACTCATTTCTAAGAGGATGGCTTTACTGTCTTCCAAATGTACTGACCCTTGGATTCTATGGAAATGGAGAAGGAAGAAGACAGATAGTCTTAAAGCAGATTGGATCTAAATGTGATTTAATATTTGGGGGATTCTAATTTTACTAAGGTTTCTGCAGTCTGTGAGGATGAGTAAAAGCACAGGAGGTATGTTAGTGGGAGGCAGAGGAGCAGGTTGCTGGCAGGAGGAGGGATGAGAAGCACAGTGTGTGCAGCTGCTAGATTGTTCCTTGGAGTCTTATGCCGGAGCCAGACACAGTAACAGGGAAATGCAGTCTGACCATTTCAGCAGAAACTGATCACAACAGAGAAGCTAGCCCATCCACAAGAATTCCTTATTGTGTTAATGAAAGCACAAAGGCGGGAGAGGCCTGCGGTCCCCTGCCAGGTGGTGACGCACCCTTCAGACCTGAATCCACAAGAAAGCACTGAAACCTCTGTAGAATGAAAATGTAGATTGGAGATGATGTGCATTTTTAATTGCTCTATTAGCACAAAATAAAAATGCACATAAACTTTAGTGCTTTTAATATTACACTTAGGACTGTTTACTTGCTGAAGGTAAAGTGCTTTAAGAAGGAAAGCATACTTCCTCACAGGGGCTGTTTCCCATAATTAGTTGGAGTATGACTGTTTAAATTGTAGCTCAGCAGAAATGTTTTGATTCTGTGAGGCACCAGCAGCTCAGCAACAGAGCTGCCTTTCACATCCACTTCTTAAGCGTAACAGATCATTTAGACCCTGGGTTGGCCAGGCTCACATAAACTGGGTTTACAAAGAGTTATAAAAGCTTGGCTTTCCTCCTCCCTTCTCCCCCCATTCCAATTTTTTCCCTTATAATTTTACCACAAGGCAAAGCAGTCAAGCTTTTCTTGGATCGTATGAATCTAGATCAATAAATATCAGTTGCAGAATGGGAATCTATGCACAGCCATGTGCTAGAAGGAAGAAATGGTTGTGTTAGTCTAAAGGAACCTCAAAGTTTGTTTTGTTCTCTGTTTGCAGGGCACAATGCCGATGTTATATAGGTACTCACCAGGCTGAAGCTGGAGTGGAAAAAGAAAGTTTCTTCTGAAAAGGCAGCAATGCTGAAATGTGCTGTGGAGACTCAGATTGTTTTTCAGCTCTAGAGGCGTGTAAGGTAAGCAAAATAATGTTGTCTCTGGCTGGGAAAGCATACTACACATCATGGAACAACCTCCATGTCAGCTGAGATCAGATGGTTATAGTCTGTAGATAGCTTCTTATGGGAACAAGATGCTTGGTTGAAGAAGAGACTATCCAAATCATTAAAGCAACATTTTTTCAGCCAGCATCTAGACCATGAGTCAGTCTCTCCTAAGGTCCGTCTTCTCTCTTTTCGATTTCTCTCCTCAGCCCCCACAAGTGACTTTCAGTAACTCTAAAGTGAGATTCAGGGTGAAATTCAACCCTATGGAGAGCAACTGTAGAAGAATTAGACATCATTTGGCAGAGGTGCAGTGGGACACAAATGTTGCACAATATTTAAGCTAGCCCTGAGCCAATTTAATCTATTCCACCTGGTCTCAAACACAGGAACTAACTTCAGTGAGCTCTAGATCAAGTCCATGCTCCATGTAGTCTACGAAGTAGCTGGGCCCAAGTCCTAGTTCTGCCACTAAAATGAGCATCCCCGTATTCCAGGACAGCATTCTTAGTTAGAATTTCACTTTCTCTTTGCTGGATTGAGATCTCTGCATGGGAGTTCCTGTGGGGGTACCATATAGTTAACTGTCCTCTTGACTGCATAATGATATGGGAACTGTCACAGTGAGACCGAAGGTGGAGACTATGGTCAGGGGCATTGCACCTTTCCAATTCCAATTAATTTCTGTAATTCAGTCTTCCTGACCATAACTAATGCCAAAAAAAGAAAGAATTGGAATTGTATAGAACTGTACTGAACCAGCAGTGATCATGGTAGCCTCTGAAACTTGCTAAAAATGAAAGAAAAGCAAACATATGACTTATCATGAGCTATAATAAAGGCAGTTATTTTCCCTCTGAGAAGGTATTAATTCTGTCATGTTTCGCTTTGGGCAACAAGGAGCAACATAGACAGGAATCATTAATCTAGATTTTACCTACCCATCTTCTACAGACCTGTTGCATGATTCTAAGCAGTCACTTCTCTGCTTTGTGCAGCCATCTCTTTATTTACAAACTGAGAACTCCTGATTCCCCGGGTTTGTTTTTTCAAAGTTAGAAGGGATCGTTGTAGTTATGCCACCCAACTTCCTGCATAAAGCAGCCATAGAAATCCAGCTAGGACTTATCACTCCCTTATGAAGCACTGTGCAAGCACTGACTGGATGCAGCTTTATTCATGATGAGGTGAGTGGGCTGATACAACTTCTCTTCCTTCATATGGCAAAGAGCATCATACCTTGTAATGCTTAGGTGGGAAAATCAAGTAGTTCTTTTTAGCTTCCCTGGTATATCTCATCCATGAAGTATCATACCTGAAAGTAGTGTTGTTGTTTTCATACAAAAATGCAGCATCTTTTTTTGTCAGAAATAACTTTTTCATGAAAAGGCTTTGAAATTTTTTGAAAATTGCATTAATCAACAAGCTTTAGTCATAAAAATACCATCAAAAAGAAAGTATTTTCTCCCTTCTTTATTAGTTTCACTGTGAGTGAGGATACTTTTGCATAGACCTAAGTTAAATAATACATGTATAGTCACGTAAGATTTGTAAGTTATATATTCATATCTATGTATGTACATAATGGTATATATCTGTATCAGAGTATTAATCACATTAATCAATCTGACATAAGTGTAGGTTTCTCTCTCTCTCTCTCTCACACACACACACATTTTCAAAAACTGAGGTTTTTACATGGCACAGTACCTTCTAATGACCTCATCCTAACAAAGGCCAGATTAGGTCTTCAGAATTCAACTACAGTGATTTGCGTGAGACCTTCCACATTCAGATACAAGAATGTATGTAAAGTAGCATTTTGTAAATGCCCAGCTAGAGTAGCTGTCTTCCATAAAGCTTCTAGTTCTTTTACATTAATAGTGACCCTTCGTTTATTAATTCCAGGTTCCCAGCATTCTGCTGCACAGTACATTGATGAAACAGAATTGAGAAATTAGGCATTGTGGCGGTATAGCACATCTGGCTTTCAGCTCCGTAGGCATTATGACAATATGTTCTTAATAGGGAAGTCAATAGCTGCATGTTGCTACATCTTAGATGAGGGTACCTTGCTTTTTAATTCAGCCCAAAAGATGCCTTTGGCTTAGAAAGTTTCCAAGTGCACATAATTTACATTTCATTGTCTATTAGCAAAGGGTTCTAAGTGTTCTTATTCTTCTGATATCAAGTGAAAACACCAGAACTTGAGTAAAGAAGGATAACAGAACAAGAAAGGAGTTAAAATCAATTTCAGAAACAGACTCATATCCATCTCCATCTCTCCACTCCCTTTGTTCTGCTGTAGCAATACAGCAGGCACACAGTCCTTGTTACTATTTTCCATCAGTGTGGGAAAGACTTCAGCATGCATGGGCTCAGTGCAATCCCTCCTGCAACTCTTTTCTGTGGTTCCCACTGCAGAGGATATAGCAACAGTGAGGATGCTCAGAGCCAGTGCAGAGGGGTCTGAACAACAGACATGGAACCTGCTGGAGGCCAGCAAAGGCATGTCATAATACCAAGTTGGCTGGTTTGTCTTGAGGTTGGATACAGACACAGATTGGTAGATCCCAGCTGCACCAAGTTAGAAGCATCAAATATACTTAAAAATCAAGGACCTCAAAGCATTCACCAAGTGTTATTAAGTTAAGCCTTACACCATATGTTATACTTACCTGTGGTGTATATAATTATTAACAACCCTATTTTACAAACAGGCAAATTTGGCTTCCCTGAGACTACTTTGCGAACTTATAACCAGGCAGCATCAGATCTGAGAAAGGACCTTAGGAACAGGGACAATGTGCTCTCAACACTGGCTATTTTACAGCCTTGACTGAATCTAATAGCAGTAATATCTGAGAGGTTTTCTCTGTAGGTTTCTGAGCCAGCCTCTGAGTAACTCCATGGTCATTCTCTAGCCACATCCATGAAAGGAAAGTTCTCTCCATTAGATAAAAACAAAAGTGCCAGTAAAATGGGATTAGGGTATCGGGAGACTCTCATGACATGCTCAGGGAGTTCCAGATTGGAAGGAATTTTGAGGAAGGGGAGTTCCAATCTCTGTAACAAAGCGAGTCAGGAAGTTCTGATCAGTTTCCATGTCAATGCTGCTAAACTTCATTTTTCCAGCAAGGTCACCATTGCTGTGCTGAGGAGCAGCAATCCAGGCACTGGGAAAGAAACAGAGACTTGCTCACAAGGCAGACATACAGAGCAAGGATGTAGGCTTACATTGTTAAAGGTATCAAGGAATCTAACTCCCACTGAGATGTCCAGATATGTTTTCAAATCTGGACTGGACAAGCCATGAAAAGCATGACTAAACTGCCTGAACATACCCAGTTAATGGCCCAGCTGTGTGCCTTTGCCCTGCACATCTTGTTAGGGTCACAGTTTAAAAATAATGAATGTCATGACAGACCATTACATTAGCACCCAAGTTCTCTCAGTTTGGGAATCTCTAATTCACCAATATAAACCGAACCATTCATGGAGATGATGAGAGCTCAACTGTATGCCAGGCTTACTGTTTGCAGTCTTGAGGAAACTGAAAGTTTAGGTCATTTACTCTGATTTTGAATTAGCTTCAGCCAGAACTTTGCTCTCTCTTTCCAAGATTTGACAAGGCTACTGTCCTTGCCAGTCTTGCCTGCGTGGGAGATATCTGGTGTCAGCGCTGGTGGAGTCACTGATCCTAGATCACCCAAATAAGTGTGTTACATAACCATGGAGCCTCACGTGTTTTCCCTGAAAGTATTCCTTTCAGGGTGACTGAAACAGTGAAAAAAGCAATAGGGTAGTCAAGTCTTTCTATTAGTAACCTTGAGAAGCTGTCAGGAAAGCACCAGCTGTGCTTTTCTAGGGTCCCTTCATCCTTAGCTTAAGCAGTAGTGTTATCTAAAGCTCACAGTCCAGCCCTTACATTTCAAGAGGCTGAGATTTTTAAAGTTGACTAGAGGTTTTAGACACACTGCTGCTGTTAATTTAAATAAGAACTGGCCATCCAGATCTCTTAGGCCTCCTTCAAAATCGCAAACCTTAAATTATATCATTGGAGTTCTCCAGTTCACCCCCAGCATATAAACTCTGCAAGTATTTTCCAGGCCCTGGGCAGTGCATTCCTCTCGCTTCCACTGCACAACGCTGCTCCCCAGAACAATGGGGGCCATGAGGCCCCTAGGAACAGCGCCAGCCCCCTTCCCACTTGGAGCGAAGTAATCCAGCCTTTTGACCTCCCTCCTATTACTCAGCTATGTCAAGCAAGGTAGTGCTTGGTAAGAGACATGGAAAAAAATAAGACATCCTGAGCAAGAAAAGCATGCTCAAGTCTGACCATGTGAGTCCCAGAATACAGAGGAATACGTGCAAAACATCATAGCCTTTGTTCAGTAACTGGAAGAGCCATGAAAGGGAGAGTTGCAAGACACAGCTCTGACTGTAGGCAAAACAAACCTAATTACTTCACCTTGTTCAGATTTGATTTGATATTCAAAGGGAAGGAGAATCTGTGCAGAATTCTGAGATGTACAAAACCTCTCAGGAGCTACCAGCTGACATCAGTGTAAGAAACCAGGGGCAATGATAAGTCAAGAGAGCAGAGACGGGTCAAAGATTGAAAACTCACATTTTTGCCCTTTGGAATCCTGTACTGTTGTTACTGACAGAAGCACTATCCTTTTCTATAGTTGCTGCAATTATAAGCCCATAAATGGAAGCAGCATGAAGTGAGCATGCTCTGTGTTTTCAGAAGAAAATCTTTGGAAACATCTTTGCATATGTCAGGATTTCTTGTCATCTTGTTGCAAGAAGTTGTGTATGTACACACACTTTCATGCCGACGCATACATGAACATTCCTACAATTCCCAAAGATGACATTTTACTGCATAAACTCCTCATTAGATGTAAATTGATCTGGTTCCATTGACCAATTTCTAACAAGTAAGGCTCTGAATTAAGCATGGTTCAAAGTGGATCCAAAGAAGATCTGATCCGTTTTAAAGATGGGGCACCTACATTAAGATGGGCTATTTCTAAGAGTCTGTTGTAGCTGAATCAGAGTTTGGGATTGCTGCAGACATCACTGAGTGGAATGTCTGGCTTGTGATACGAATCTGTGGATTTAAGGTTGCTAATTTATCTTTATGGAGTTAAAAAAATTACAATTTGGCAAGTACATTCAAGTCAGAAGACTGAACACAGACATTTGGTATTTTTTACTCAGAATTATCAGTGAATGTTCTTCCAGCAACTTACATGTCATGGGTAAATATAACATCAGCAAATTCAGAAAGAGGGGATATAGCCACACTTTCCTCTGTTTTGGCATCAAAATTGTGTAGTAATCAAACTCTTTGGGTACTGTGGCTTTATGCTTTCATCTCTTAGTATGTCTGTATTTCAGCGGAGATGTAATACTGTTTTACAGTAGCAGTGAAGGAGCCACAATTAAAACTCAGATCCTAATGATTGGAGTTATTACAGAAAAAGAAAACTAAAAAAACAGTCTATGCTCTGCAGAGCTTACTTTCTGTAATCACAGCTGTGCAACTGTGGCAAACTTCAACACAATGCTGACGTCACTGGGAAGATTAAAAATGTACTAGCCCTCATCCCAGTCTATCTTACCTAACACCTTGTGTAACTTAAACAGAGGGGCTATGTATTTGGCTGACCGGAGACAGCAGGCTGGACTAGGACTGCAGAGGTGGTTACATGAATAGTTTGTTCATGATTGTACCAAGTCCTTTTCCTGCCCCATCGCGATCAAGTAATGTTCCTGTGGCAACCACAATAATTCCCTGCAGGAGGCAGGGATATTAAGAAAGTATTTTTAGATTCTCTTAATGTAATTTAGCAGCAGGAAACTAGGAAGGAGTGCCAGAACCGTGTGAATAGTCGGTTCTGTACACACCACTTGCAAATGTTCCACCTAGGCCACAATATGGTAATCATTGCTTCATTTGATTTTGTTGCTGAGAAGTGTTTGTGTACATTGCTCCACATATGATTTAAGGCTTTTCATTCACATGTGGCTTGGATAGAATGACTTTTAAATTTAAATATGAATTAATGAAAATTAGTACTTTTATTCACTGGAAACTCTTCTTGGACTTTCCAGATATTTGCATATTTAAGCTTTGTAATGATTCGAAGCCAAAAGCATTTCTCTCCTAAAGCCAAATAAGTTTACTAAGTAATAATATTGTCAGTGCCTCTTGTCACTGAATGCGTAATGTAGCACTTTTTGCATCTGAACACTGTGCAAGTATCCACCTTCTACTTCTGTGGTGAGCCTGACATGAAATATTTCGTTGTAACAGCCATTCACTTAGGTCCAGTCAGTAAGTAGAAAACTCTAATAACTACTTAAGCATAATTGAGAGATGTTATCTTCCTGGAAGAGTTTGCGTTAAGTGGCTGATCTAGGCCAGGGATATCCAAAGGCATAGAGAACTAAAGGGACTTGTGTGAGGTTATGCAACTATTCAGTGGCAGAGGCACATTCCCTCACTCATTCCCTTTTAATCATGCTGTTTCTGCTCTCTATCATATTGCCTGTGTGAATGAAATAACAATAATTAGTTATAATATATTAATGAACTAAATGACTGAACGGTTTGGAAAAAAACATCCTCACTTGTGTCCTTAAAAAACAGTTAAGTATAGCAAGACAAATTTATCCCTCTGTTGCCCTCAAAGAAGAGACATCAGGGATGAATTTGGCCCCATTTTATTCAATTTGTCCTCAATTTGCCAAGCTCATTAATTTTCTCTTGTTTTACTCTCTGTTAACTGAGAAACAGCAGCCCCTTTGCAACAGGCATTAGAAGCAGGAAATCTCAGGGTATGTTTCTAATTGTCAGACTTTCTTTCCCTCCTTCTGCTGTTCCTGTTCTTAGGGAAGCACAAGGGGGTGGTGTGAGGTGCCACTGGGGAAACAGAAAAGAGTATCAAGGTCAGGGTGAAAACCACACAAGAAGCAGGAAGAGATGCTTGCAGTTAGGTTCATGACCTTTGTATTTTTTCTGATTGTCCAGGAGAGGAAGGGGGGGAGAGAAGGAGAGATAGGAAGTTAACATTAGAGCAGATGTGTGCATAACCCCTGCTAGAAAACATCAGAGAGCTATGAAAGTTGTATTGAAACAGCTAAAATATTGTAAAGTTCTTGCTGCTGAACATCTGGAAAAATCACAGAGGTGAGTCTGGTCTTTGTTCCCAGGCAGCTGAGATAGTTCCAACAGGTAAAGTTCAAAGCCTAGGTTTCGAAAGGCGATCTGAATCATAGAAAAGATTTGAAACATGTTTGGTAATTCAAAAAACAGAAAACAATGTTTTAAAAGCAAAACTGTACGATTCACAATCAGTAAAACTGAAGTTCTTAGCAAATACAGTCATGTAAGATGTACATAAAAGCAGGCAGGTATTAGTCTTAATGAGAGTTTTCAAATTCTCATTAAGATAGTTGCATTCTTCATCTATTCTCTTTGTGTTCTGATTTTGATGTAGTAATGTACGTGTTCTGGTCCACAAATACACAAATGGCAAACTGATCACGTCAGAGTGCTGGTTAATTTTGCCCAGACATGCTAAGATCTTAAACATTTAATTTATCTCACATTCCTGGAGAAGAGAAAATCTTTCTTTCCAGTCTTTTGGGATTTTAGTGCATCACCACAAAGAGGAGAAAAATCTCTGTGACAGAACTCAGGCACAATCTTTGCTCTATTTAATTACATATGGAGCTGCAGGGCATTTCTTAATCCTCTGGTCTGGAGACAAGACTAAAAAACTCAGTGGCTCTGAGGCTGCAGGTGATAGATCACTGTAATTGAAAAATGCGTAGTGGAATGAATGCTCTATAAAACCTCCGAAGGCTTTCTAGGAGGTTGGAAGGAATGGCAAGTCTTCTCAAGTGATGCACCAGTTCATAAGTGTTGGTACACTGCCTGTATAGGTGATCTCTGCCTCCCTGTAACGTTGCCCATTACACGGTCACCTTCATTATACTCTAAGCCACTTTTATATCCTTCTTGTTTCAGTCAAAAATGCTAAGAAACTATAAAGCAGTCTCCAGTCAAGTATAAAACCAGCTCTGTAAGTGGTAGGGCCTTAAGTGTCCCAACCAGAAGTAGCAGAAAATGAGTGTGTAAAATAGTAAATGGAAAGAAGAGTTAAAATACTGGTGTTCTAACTGTGAGTAACTGTATACCTACCAGCTTATTCTGTGTACAGTCAAGATGCTCCAGAATTTAAATGGCTTTTCAAACTTTATATGTGATATCTTCTGGTGTTTGGCACACACAAAAAGAGTTTAGAGGTCTGTTACCAAGACTTTGTACCTTGTGATATCCAAGCTGATGACTCTGTGTATAAGGGAGCTTGCTATAGTCATCTGTTGATAAAGAGAAAAGAAATCATGATTTCTTGGGATTCTAGGTTATATTTGGATGAAAACCTGTCACCATCTCTGGGGAGTCAGGCAATTAGACCAGGTTTCATTTGTCTTTCTGCTATATGACATTGGAGGCAGATTAGTGAAAATCAGTTCAGTTTCAAATCAGTTTAGTTTCATGTATGTGAACAACAAAGCATTATTATCTCTACTGGATGATTAAAAGACATGAGAGTATCACCAAATGTGGCTACAGTGAAGGGTTACCAGGTCTAACTGAAGTTTGGTGTAATTGGATGCAAAAACAGGAAGAAATGCAGTGGGAAAAATGGTTTTATTTTTGGCAAGTATTCATGCTGGCAAGAATTCTGTGTGGTGCTGAGCCTTTGGGGAAAAACTGGTATCTGGACACCTTCTGTTAACCAAGGAGGTGATGTCCAGATGTTTTTGCTGATATCAGAGAAGCCAGCAACCTAGCTGAGGGATTTCTGTGAGCTCCTACTTGATCATCAAAGCAATAATTGTTGCAACTGGACTTGCAGAGCAGATTATGCAGCACTCCCCCCAGTAGGGATCTGCCTGAATTCTGGGCTTTACCAGCTCTGAAGAACAAAATGTGATCTGCAAGCAGAGGGGAGTGAGCTGGCAACTGCAGCGCGCTGCCTTATTAGACACTCACTTCAGAGAGAAGGACCAAGCTTAAAGCAATTGCAGAAGAAATTGTCTCACTCTGAGAGTCTTGCTTGATACCTGCAGAAACTGATGATCCATTATTGCTGGCTTTTGCAAGTTCATTCTCTGCCCTTTTTCCTGCTCCCAACAATTTTCTTTGTTTATGCAGCTGGCTTAGTGCTTTCATTTTCTGAACACCTCCAAACATTTTTTATTTCCAGTGCAGACTGGAACAAAATATAAAAATTATTATAAATATATTTTTAAAAATCTCAGAAATGATCTCAAGATGGGATTTTTGTTGTTTCATTAAAAGACTATTTTCATTCTTCCTTTCTGACTTCTGCCTTCAGCTTGCATTCAGAAATCCCATAGATGTTCATATGGATTCAAGGGAGAATATGCTTACTGAAAAACTACATACTGTAATTATCCATTGAGAGGGGCTTGATTCATTTCTGGTGATAAAGGATCTGTATCTGTAGAGAGAAGCTACTTATGAGGACCTGTATGAAGCTGGTAGGTCCTGAGCCAAAGACACAACAAGGATGGGGATAAAGACCTCTTTTCATGTGACTCTAGACTGAAAATGGTTACATTCTTGAGAATCAGAGAAGGAAAGGATATCTTCCAGAAATCTCTGTAACAGTAAAAGGAACAAGTTCAAGTACCCAGGAGCCATGTATACAGTGGCAAAACTTCCATGCATTGTCTTTTTTGCTAATAGTGACTCAGCCCAACAAAACTAGCAATAAAATGGGTCCTCGTAGGCTTCATCTTCTAATAAAATAAACAGTGACAGGGACATTCCTCGGTGCTGGAACTCACTTGTCTATACTGTTAAACTGTAGGAAAAGTTCCTGGCACAGTTTGCTTCCGTTACCTAGGAATCTCTTACACAATTCCTGGGCACGTTTCAGGAGTTAGCAGTTTGCAATAAACAGTTTGGATGTGGCCACCCTGTTACAGGGGTAAGTGAATCTAATAGCATGGATGAGGACTGTTCTATGCCAGTTGACATTAGTACTGGAGAACATACTTGGGCACATACTAGCCATCTTAGACCAGCTGCATGTTGGCTTAAAATCAGCTCCAACAGCAGCAACCAATAGTTTGTTTATCTGGATGCTCCTGGGGAAATTAATTGTGCTCACAGTGACAGAGACCAGGCTAGACTGTTAGAGGACCATGATCTGAGTCATTGTGGGTGTCCCTCTGACTGCTTCCACTGACTTGCCGCCTGACCTTGCATATGTCCTTCAGGGCCTAGAAGATAATTTTCTTATGATTAGGATTGCCGAGACTTCCTGGATTCACATTCCTGAAGATGAAAGTCCTTGGTTTACCCACAAAGCACTTAGAGCAT
The DNA here is from genome assembly GCF_003343035.1 of Apteryx rowi. NCBI lineage: Eukaryota > Metazoa > Chordata > Aves > Apterygiformes > Apterygidae > Apteryx > Apteryx rowi. The sequence goes on along the minus strand of NW_020448085.1, from coordinate 5,084,576 downwards.
AGGAAATGCCAGCATTTCCCCTACAGAGCCCTGCCAGCATGACTCGGTGTTAAATTTGAGTGACTACTTCTGGTGTAATAAAGCTTAATTCAGTTTCCATGACTAATTCACTGGCAGGCATCTTGATGGAGAACTGTCAGCTATGCTACCCAAAATGATGATGCTTTTTCAAACTGCTGGACACTCAGCATCTGGGAACTGCCCTGGGTACAGAAGTTCATCTAAGATAAGGCCACCTACAGCCAGGACATGACACTAGCTTGTGATTTCCCTTAGCCAGGGCTGAACTCTGTTCCATTCCCAGTCTTGTAATTCATCAGGTCACTCAAAATACTGGAATTTGACATAAAATGAAAGTCTGTAGCTTTGTTTCTGTCACTGTCAGAAATTGGTAGATCAAGTGGGAGAAAAGAGGTAACACAATACCTTCTCCTCTACCCAATATCGCAAAGCAGGTGCTTGGGGTGGAGTAGGATGGAGAGACTAGAGCTTGAGCTCTACTTGATTATTCCACTCCAGCAGCAGTTGCCATCACAGACTTTGCACTGTGAAGGTCACAGCAATGTCATCAACTGTTGCCAAGGAGAGCTGAGAGGCAATGTGCAGGGGAGAAAGGAGTTGTTACAAGCTCTGACATTCAAAATGTACAGCCTGAAATGTGTGGGCATGCGATTCACTGAAGAAGAGAGTTTTGATCAGCTGTGAACAACTCAAAGCCAAGAAATCCCTTGCTGCCCTGTTGAGGTACCCCTGGAGTGAATGGCAGCACTGGAAGAGAAGCAAAGTACCAACTGGGAGGGAAAAGAAGGAGCAAAGATTCCAGTGTGAAGAAGATAGCAAATGAGCTTGCTGGGGAGGAGAAAATAGAGTTGAGATTGTTTTGAAAGGTCATGTAATCTATTTCTCTGACTCAAAGTAGGATGGAGGGTGATTGGTTTGGGGGTGGATGAACAGAGAGAGGACAGGGAATGGTGACTAATCGAATAACTAGCAATGGGAATTTTTGAACAACTCATGCAGAAGAGTGCAGAAATGACATGCCTTTTACTCTCAAAAGCAGGTGTCAGTACGTATGCAGTAGAAAATGGTGCTGAATGAACTGTTAACCTTAGGCTCATTGCAAATGATCAGACTCCAGATCATCTGAAACTTGCTCTGGCAAATGGCACTGATTGGCTCCCAGGCTTCTGCTGTCAGTAAACAGCCAAGGATCGAGTGCGCCTTTCCCTCTGGGGGTGGTCTCCTGGGACTTAGTGGGCTGTGTGTGTGGCAGAGACCCTCTCCCTGCCACAGCTTGTGTTGTACCTATTCTGCAGACAGAAGACCTCTGTCTCCAGCCTTGTTAGTCTGGCATCTTCTATGAGCAGTAGATTCACTAAAAGAAGCATGTAGAAAGGGAGAGTTTACTTTGCCGATGGTCTTTATTTTAATCATACAAAGAAAATGACAATTTTTATATAGAAGCCATTAGGGATGCAAGTGGCGTCGGTTCCTAGCTCTGGGGTTCTTTCTTTTAACCAGACTATGGCAATGCAAATACAGACCATCGTGATATTTATATCTTTAATTCTCACATTCACCACATTACTAACACACTGATGGGCCCCTTGTTCTTCATTTGTCTATTTCCTTAAACTTTCTGCCCCCTTTTTTATTATTATTATTTTTTCTGTCATGTGTACAGTTCCTGAAGGTCAATCAGACGTCACGGATAGAGCCATTCTGTTCAGGGACTCGCAAGCAGCTTGTTTATGAATGAAGAATGCTTTGTGAACTTCCAGGGACCTGCTGAGCTTTTTTATAAAACTACCAGTGGGACAAGAAGCTTGGGAAAGTGAAGGCCTCTTACTGAAACAGAAAACGGAGGCACACTGCCAAAAAACCTGGGTTGACATTCCGGTTTGTCAGAATCATGTCCAAGTAACAAGCTTCTAGAAAACAAATCAGGTATCCATGCATCCAGGGTTTGAGCCTACTATATGTGAGCACAGGGCAGTAGGTGTGCCGGGAGACTGCCACAGCAAGTAGTTAAGTCAAGTGTAGAACGTTAGGGTGTTCAACCTTTAGGAGCTTTGTGGGACAGAAAACAGAAAGATGAACATAACTTAAAGGAAAACCATTGAGGGATTATGCCTGGAATATAGGCAATAGAAGATACATACTGATGTAACACTGATGTTCACAATTTTTTTACTAAGTATTTTGCCGTATTAAAATAAGCGTGCTCCATGCAACTGAGAAGATTTTTAGTTAGAGGCGTGCATAAACACTTTTATAAAAATGAAAAGTATAGAAATCACAAAGTAGAGACAGATAAAGACACTCCAGTTCACTATCCAGTTCTATCCAGACTATCCAGTTCATTCACATAATTTTCAAGTGAATATTCTTTAAATTGTGATATCTTGGATATCCCATGGGAACTTGTATACCTTTTATATGCTACATTCAGAAGATTCAGTGTAATTCTACACTGGGATTTTGGCAGTTATGGTAAAATACTTTTGGCTGCTATTATCTCTATAGAACTTCATAATTTTGAAAACATCCAATAATCTGAAAGTTCAGATTGAGAAATAATGAGAAAGCTTAGGATGAGGTAGGTGAAGGTTGGGGGAGGGATCAGGAGTGAAGGAATTATAAAACTGATTACTCTGCATTCATTCTTGATCTTCTGCTGTGTGTTGTTTCTGTTCTGAATTAGTAGTATCCCAGCTGCCATCATTGGAATGATGCTGGTAGGGAACAGAGAGGTCTGAAGGAAGTGGTTCAGCCTATTCACTTTTCTACATCTTTCTTTTTGTTTGATCAGGCATTGCATTGTCAGGGTTCCTTAGGGGAGTGAGTTAATACCAGACATGATACACCCTGCCCTGTAATGACACTTGCATAGAATTGTCAAACCAAAGTGTGCAACTGATTCTTCCTTTTTTTGGCAGCAGTAAGGTAATTGGAAAGACTCAGTTAGAAGCTCTTGGATCCTGTGGGCCTCCTATATATGTTGCACCCCTTTTGCATTTAGCTGTAGAAAGAGTAGGTATAGGAACAAGTAGAGTCTTTTAACTGGCCTAAATTTCCATTGCTCTTTTTTAAAATTTAGCTTTCATCTCAGTGGAAGCCAGCTGAATATTGTTTACTGGAATTGTCATTGTCATGTTCATTATTCCAGTTCCTTTGGGCGAATGCTGATGTCCTTCATGAAAGCAGATACACAAACATACAGCAAAGCAACACAGAGGTAGGCCAGGACAGGGTCTAAGCCAGGCCTCAGTATCCTTCCCTGACAGTTGTCTGTGCAGCCCCTGGGTACTAGATGTAGGCTTTCTCTGAATATCTATGGCATTTTATTGAACAACAGTAACAGCAATGAAACCTGAAAAAACTCAGAAACTCCATCACATCAAGTAGCCAACACTGTTTGAGAATGCTTGCTGATATCAAAGGAATATTGAGTTGAGGAAATTTTAGGTTATATGTACTTTTTTCTTGTTTATCCCTGCAAGTGTGAGATCTTCCCTGACATACTTTCCAACTCTTGCCTTCCCATTCCTGCATCATCATCATCATTCCCTCCACCACTCCTTGTCCAGTCTCCTTTCTCCTGATCACCTTGCCAATATGTCCTTGTCTTATGGCACATTTCTAGTACCATGCAGTCAAGTTTTACTCTTGTTTTCCTTACATTTGAGTGAGGCTGCTTTCTGTTCTATGAAGCCTGGGCATCATTAAGCCCTGCAGGTAAAAGAGGAACATTTCACATAATCTCAGATTTGATGCTTTAGCCAGCAGACTGGAAGAGCAGTTGTGGGGAAAGCTGTGATCAGCCCCTGAAGCCCTCATCTGAAATATACTCACTGTAGAATTTAGCTGCCAAGCTCTGTCACACTACTGAATATATGCACACCTGTTTTTTTCCCCCTATGACTTAAGGGTTGGCCAAATGTCAACAGTTTTTAGTGGGAAGGCAGAAAGCTCATTTCTGACATAAGAGCAAGTCATTTAAATTTCACATCCCTGTTTCAGTAGAACTCTCTGAAGAAAAAAGTTGTGAGAATATATTTAACATGCAGAAAATAACATTGCCCACCTAATTTTATTCTTGGAAACAGCTAACCTATTTCACCACAGTGTGGTGAAAAATAATAATAATAACAATGCTCTGGCAGACATTTAGTATGTAAAATTTCATCTCTAACAGTTAATTTTGGCAAAGCCGTGTAAGTATCCTGAAAAATGTAAGGCACTGGTATGCCTAATGTGTATAAGATGGTTATTGGTCGCCTTGTACAGCTTAGGATAAAAATCACATATAAAATGTGATCTTTGTTTTGGAGATTTCAGAATGCTTTAAAAATGTAAATTAAATCTCCCATGCTCCAGCTGTGCTCTGCATGTGTGTGTGTGTGTGTGTGTGTGTATCTGGCCTTTATTATATCTGACATCGTGGGGTTAATTGAGAGATTAACTGTTTCCTCAGCTGGGACTTTTGCAGGCCTTGCAAAATTTGGAGATTAGAAGCTTGCTAATGAAAGTGAAAGTTTACAGTAACTGAAGTGTTACTGAGTAGGACTTTAGGAAGATAGATGGCCCTTTTCCCCAGAAGAGGCAGCAGTACAACTGAGGAACAAAATCAGGAAAGAATTTGCCTTCTGGATGGTATTAGGGTGGAAGAAAGAAGACTGACTTTTGCTATTATATATTTAATGCCTTGGTTGGAATCCAAATAAATTGAGAAGCCTAAAAGTTCCTAGAAAAAAATAAACACTGCAGAGGCCATTGAGTGTTATCCCCAAGAGAGAAGAAGGCCTGTCAGAAATCAAATTGGAGGACCAGAGTACCATGTGAATTACTTCTGGTTTTTGACCTAGAAAGGAAAACTGAAGCCAGATTACAGTGACTTCCTGCAAATTTACATAGGAGTGCCAGGGGACAAAATCCTAGTCTGTAGAGCTACCATGCAGAATGAATATATTCATCCTCTTTGCATAAACGAAGTCTAACTGACTTAGCAACTCCGGTTGGTCTTAAAGTCAGGCCTACAACTGTGGAGTCACAATTCTCTGTTCCGTGCCACATCTGCTAACAACATTTCCCCCTGCTTGTAGGAGCAAACCCCTACTGTAAAGGTACAGCCTGAGAATTGTGCTGCCGATAATTTCTTCTGCACTGAAACTTGCCATATAAGGATTCAGTAAAGAGAAGGGATTTTTATTTGTGCCAAAATCTGTTTTGCTGTTTGGAAGCTATTGAAAAAGTTATGGTCACTAATTGATTCAGTATTTTTTGACAAAGGATGTCGGAATGGTTGAGGCCTTGCTGTTTTTCATAGACAAAGTCAGCACCACAGTGTTTTCATTCTTCCCAAAGGCTTTGCAACACATGCATTACAAACCCCTCCCTCCTTTGCTTATCTCCTATGAGCTTAAATTACAGATGGCAGAGTTTTCTTAGACATGTGCGTGGATTCAGAAGGGGTGGGCTCTACTAATCTTGCAAGCCTCTACTTGCCTTTCTACTGTCAACTCCCACTCAGATCTTGGCTTGAAAACTCTTTGACTGGTGAGCTGCCCAGTGCACTGCAATTGTCTCTGTGTCTTATAAGGGCAAAAGGATGTTCAGCCCATCTTGCAGCAGCCAGAGCAGGAAGTACTCCTGCCAGCTCTACTGCAACTGAAAGCCTTCAGTGCTGTAGCTAGGAAACCTGGGCTTTCCCTAGCTACAGACACCAAGTTCCTGGAAGTTGTAGGGCCACCCAGCTAGAGTAGCTGGTGGCAGTGGCAGCAATAAGGCTGGAGTACTTCCTGTTAGAGCAGGCAGTGAGCCTCTCTGCAAAAAATCTGTATTGCAGTAGCCACAGTAAACACCCTGCCCACTATTAATAAATTGGTCACCAAGCACTCACTGAATATCCCTTTGTTGTAGGCTGGAGAAGAGCCATTTAGCCCTGAAGGCTGTGGGTCAGAATCAAAGGAAACTCTTAAGTGATGTCCATCTATAAACATGCCAGAGGTGATGCAGAAAAGCATCTTAGTGCCGAGGGCAAGAAGGGGACTGCTGGGACTTTGTGGAGGGCTTGGTAGAGGAAGGAACATGGTAGATTTTGTGAGCTAAATATTTCCCTGTTCCTATTCAGAAACGCCTATTCTTTGAATCCACAAGTAACTGTGTTCCAAACTCGAGACTTGTCAGGAGTCCCTGAGAATCGTCCCTCCATGTGTGGGTTCTCTGGCTCGCCAGTCAGATTCTCTCTCCTTGGTGTCCCAGATTGTAAGCTGCTTCACTTCTTGTTACCTGCTTTGCTTATTCTACTCTCCAAGTACTTCTGCTCAACAGTATTTTTCTCCCTCCTGTTGTAGGAGTCTCCTCCTCCCAGAGTTCTGTCTAAGTATTTGTTGAGAACTTTTCCTACTCTGTCCTTTCCAAACCTCTCAAGTTTTCTTTGTACTTTTATCTGGTACTAGACTGGTCAGGAACTTCCAAAAAATTATTCAGAGAGCTTTTCCTGCTTTTTCTGCTCATCTGTGGTCCACAGCAGATCATGTTTATTCACAGATGTTGGTTATTTAAGTATATTTTTGACAATAATTATTCTTACAAGGCAGGAAACTCTTCAGTATTTGGACAGACTGAGACTATGTCTATAATATCATGCTAGCTTGGGGCAAGATTTTGACCCAGTTGTCCACATGAGCTATAATTTAGTTCTCATTCCAGCTTTAGTCTGGAGTGAACCCACTGACTGTAAAGAAGCTCACACACTGGGCACAGACTTGGCTCATGATTAATTTTTGTCCCATTAGACAATTCAGACATAACAAGCCAGACAGCAAGCTTCTGCAAACTCAAGCACAGCCACCAAAAGCAGTATAGATTTAGCTTTAAAGACCTCAGACTGGTAAATTTCAAGAGGCAATGAGTATGAAAACGCCTGGCAGAAGTTTAGGGAAGAAGTTAGTGGAAATACATTGAACACTTTGAAAGCAAGAACTGAAAGGCAACACATTAAAAATTACGTAGCAGATGATTGATCTGAAGAGCTCATTGGCACAGATGTCATGGAGACTAAAAGTTTACTAGGTTTTCAGAAACAGTTGGATGAATGTGAACATCCAAGGCAAATTATGAGGAGTGTAAAATTCTTGTGCTTTGTAGAATAAGCCAACTGTAATAGAGAATTCTCTTCAATTTACAATTGCCTTTTGCTGTTAAAACAAAGCTGGTTACTTTATTGTCTGATCATTCCTTTCCTTCATTCTTGCTTTCTGGCATACAGTACTTTAAGCAAGACCTGAAATTCTGTGCAACTTCCAGGGAGCCCCAGATGAGGCTTTCAGACAACTATGATCACTTGTGTAATGAAGCTATATAATCTTACCTGGAGATTCCTACGTCAAGAACAGAACTTATGCTGTAAATAACACATTTTTTCCAACATTGTGAAACTTCTCCAGTAGTTTTTTTCTATCAAACCAATGTTTCAGAGAGCTCCTCAATAGAAGTACTTGATTCTCTTGGATACTGGTAGTTGAAAGCATAGTAAATTCTGTTCTAAATAATAACATTTCTATGTGGAAGTTTTCTAGGATGTGGATGTTATTCCAGTAGGGGAAATGTTAAATATATTGAATGGATCACGCCATCCTGCAGTTTTGTGCCCTCTGTTTTTTGAAATATCTGCATAGATTTAAAATAAATCTCTCTTTGGAAGTCCAGTCAAACATAAAAACAGTTGTCAGGACCATTCTTGAGGAAGCTGGTGGCTCATGGGGAGGGAGAATGAAACCAAGAGTAATTCCTTAAAGTTTCTACCAGTGTAGGCCTTGATGTCTTCAGGCACGGTGTACTTAGTCTTGGTCTTGGTAACAACAAGCATATAGTAAGTTCTCCTCCTAAGAAGACATGATCAGACATCTGCAATACATTCACAAATGTTACTAACTTAGAGAAGCTAAGTTGGTAGTGAGGAAAACCTTCTACAGCCATCTATATAGAGAGATTTATTCATTCTCTCCTTCTTGCGCTTGTGCCACTTTTTATCTTTTTGCTGAAGTTTGACCACAATTTTTTGGATCTGCTTCAGGCATAGGAACAGGCTTGGGCAGCTCAAATGTGCTGGAAGTTTGACACTTTCTGCAACACTGAAGTGTTCCTCCCGTTCCACACAAATGTCATCTTGCAGTCTCCAAACCTGAAGTATTCAGTCTGAACCCAAATCATCTCTCTAAGCCTACTTTTTTGTAAGGATATTTCCACAATGGGCTAGGCGATTTAGGTATTCAAATCCTATTAAAATTTAATTTTTGCTGGATTTAAATTTAATTGCCTCTCCCCCTTTCCTTTTGAAAATTCTCCACCCAAAGGAGCAGACATCTGTTGTAGCCACAGTAAGTTGTTATGGGATCGCTGTGATCTAGTGTAACTAGTGTAACAGGAACACACATGTTGAGTTACAAATAGTATCCTGACCTTCACAAAAGTCATTTAGAAATGCAGACAGACACAGGAGATTTTCCACCCTGACTCTTCAAAGAAAGCACAACAAACCCAATATATTTTCATGGAACATAAGAAATTGCTCTTTCTCTCTAAATTTCCATCTCTAAGCTCTCTCAAAGGAGAGCAGAGATACAGATCTTAAACAGGGGATCACCCATAAAATATAAATGAAAGTCTGGGTAAATCTTTTCTTCATTCATGCTGTTTCAGGGAGAGAAACAGGCCTGGGACTTGTGGAATATGTGACACTACTGGGTGAGTTCTCAGCATGATTTGGAAGCTCTTGGGTCATTGTATACAGATCCTTATTGCTAGATCTGTAAGACACAACTTTGCTAATTGTGGCAGAAAGAGGATGAGTAATCATTTTATGTGTCTCAGGTACTCTAATGGCAGGACAAAGCATCAGTCTGAATATGTGTGGGCTGCTCACAGCCCAGGTTGTATGGTCAGTACCAACTGATAGTCTGTATGGATAGAAGAGGAGGTCCTTGTCTGAGGCAAGAGCACACAGCCTAAGAGAAGATGTAAGAGCTGGCCTAGACTTTCATGACTTAGGCTTATTGTCACATACTATGGGGAGTACCTCTTTGGAGGGCTTTCAGACTCCATAAATAAATGAAGAGAGATATAAACCTCTTGTACAGCTGACTCCACTATTCGCTCGCTGTGTTAGAGGTCCCATTTTCCCAGGTATCCTATTATTTTCCCATACTAACACCATATCACTAAGGCTTAGGTGTTCTGGAAGCATAGATAGGTCCTGCTAGCTTAGTTACAGAAACAAAATGGATTAAAACATTCTGCAGTACTGATACACAATGATGCACTGCATTAAACTTTGCAAGTGACAATACCAATCATGTCTTACCAGCTGGCTTAAACAGAGCCTAAGATATGCATGCAATTTCTGGGAAATTCTCAAAACCAAAGGTCTTATTCCTATAGCAGTCATATACTTTAGAGGCAGTGGGATTTTAACGTGTGGGGTAGGGCATGGTACAGACATGGTGGCAAAGGCATCTCAGAATGCTGGAGGTGAGGATTTGCTATATCTGAAATCAGATATGTGTCAGAATATATCTGAAATGAATATGAAGGTTTTTTTGTAGCTTCTATTTAGCACTTATTACAAAATTACAACTTTTATTGAGTTACCATTAAGTTAATAGGAACTTTGTTTAGTTAAAGTGTTTGAAAAGAGCACTAAGTTTTGCCTATGAAGAAAGCTGGGTTTGGTCCTATTCTTTCTGTGCCTGCTAAAATAGTATTTTCACCTGTAACACATTGGGACTGCACAAGCTCTGAGCTCTGTTGTTGTATTTTGCTTGTTTTATTGTTGATTTAAGAATTGCTCCCAGCATTTGTGCAGTGTATGATTAAAACTTACAGGATTCAGATGGCTATTAGGAGAAACTTATGAAGAAAGCATCAAGAAATCGTTCTTAATTTTCCAACACTGAAAATCAGAGCCCCTAGTTGGATGAAAAGTTCCCTTCTTATTGCCTACAAGTAGTTTCTGTAATTGGCAAAATTGCGTGTTATTGTTTGAGTGTGTTTGGATCTCCTGCGGTAGGTTTTATGTGTTTGAGAATTGACTGGAAAGAAAAGCAGTGGCTTTCCCAAGTCACTGTTTCATTCACACACACCGAGCTGTAGGTATGAGATTAACAGGGTCTGACATGAATGGAGCTCCTTCTCTCTCAGGCCTATTGGAAAACAAAACACATACCGGCATACATTTGAGCAACTGTGAGTTGACTTTGGAGAGCACTGGTATTTTTACACGATAACAGTCCGTTGGATTCCCTCATAAGTCTTTCAGTTCTTCATTACATAAGGACTTTTCCTGAACTGCAGGGCAGAGAGCAGCATGTATGTAATCCCTGTTTCACACTAATGCATCACATGTGCTTTGGATTTCAAACGTCAATATTTGTAAGAACATACAGTAGGGCTCTTTCAATGAGCAGGGATTGGATTCTCACACTTACTGCCCTTCATGGACTCTCCATAATTCACTGAGCATGGGTTTTGCTTTTCTTTATTTAAATTTTTGTACTTGAAAATTGCTCTTTTATATTTGAGTACCATAGAAAATTCCAGTAACAATCCAAAGAACTACAATGTGACATTTACAAGAAGAGGCTCTCTTATAGGTGAGCATTGCTGTACAGCCTTAATTTCTCTCTTAAAATAATATCCAGATCCTCATCAGGTGTAAATCAGCACATCTGCACTGATTTCAATGGCAACATTGATTTTACAGCAGCTAAAAGTTTAGTTTAATCTGGTTTCTACCATATCTGTAGCCAGGGAAATGGGTAACAGTATTTTTAGGAATGCCCCTTTATTAATTGATTAATTTGTGTAGAATGCTTTTCGTGGACCAAGTCTGTAACATTATAGAGGGCAGTAATAAAGGATCACTAGTTTTATCAATTATAATAGGTCAAGGCACAGAAAGAACTTCCAGACTTGCATGCCCAAAAGCAAGATGTTGTAATCCCTAAATTGTAAGGGCCAAGTCCCCACAGTGGAATCCAGAATTGAGAGTTAAGTGCCGAGGCTCCTGGTACAGTAGAGAGAGTAAGGTAGGTGTCTCAGAATGGCAGTCAAAGCAACCAGCACAGTGGGCAGGAAGCCACGCAGAGTAACCACTTGGAAATGCTAAGCACAGAGCTCCCTCTGAAATACAGGTTCGTGTTCTGGTCAACACACAGGTTCTTCCATCCATTCAGGAACCAGTGCCAAGAGTCATCTCCTGAATATAGGCATCTACAATTCTTTTTTCTAGAGAACTGAACAGGGCTCGTCATTGTTTTCTTTTAAAACACAACTCCAAGCAGGGTTGGACCTACCTTTTATACAACAGCAGAGTAGCTAGTAATTTCATCCAGAAAGGAGGAGAGTTGGGTTCTGTGCCTCTTCATACCCTGCCATGCTCGAAGGGCGTTCAGGAAAGCAGTTAGTGATAAGGCTATGTACAAGTGTGAGGGGAAGTCACTCTTGACCCCTGCAGAAGCTCTCCCATTGCATTCAGATTTCACCAGCTATCTAAATGTGATCAGTTAAGCTACAAAAGGACTAAATTCTTCTTTTAGTAACACCATGGCAAAACTAATGATGTTAGCACAATTGCACAGCAGATGTTGGCCTTGTATGTCTCAATTATTTCACCTGCTTGGGTTGCAGGATCCAAAGATCTCAACAGAAGAAAGTGCCCTGTTTCTAAATATGCTGTTTGCATTTATCCACAATTTATCTATAAAGAAATAATGAAAACCTAGAAAGCAGCATTCTCAGAGAGAATTGCGCTCATTTTCTTTTGCACACTCACAATGAAATTCTTGTGAGTGCTCGTAACAGCAGACGGCTTCTGTTAGCTGCCTTTTGCCTGCTGAGTTAAACAGAAAGAAAAATGTTAACGGTCAGAGCTTGTCAGCAGTACATTGCCATTCACGTTTAGTCACACTTCACTATTGTTTTGTATAGTTGTTAGGATACAGATATTTCTAGGGTCAAAAAGGGAGTGGATTCATCCCTCTGGAAACTGTAATAAAGTTTCAGCTCATGCAAGCCTTGCAATTGCCACAGAAATAAACACACTGACTTCTAAAAAAGTAAATTAATGGGCAATATGAAAAATATTTATAATTTCTTCACTATCTTCATGTAAAATTTTCTATTCCTTTTGTAAATGCATTTGATTTATGTGCTTTCACTGTAGCGTAAATAAGAATACTTTCTATTTTGCTAGTGCTTTTCATCAAGAGATCAAAAATTGCTTTAGAAACACTGATAAATATAAAGGAGAGGATGTAAATGGAATGGAAAGCAGATGAGGCTCAATAAAACTCAGACATAGGCTTCAGTAGATCCACATTTCATTCTGTTCCTTCAATGGCAATGGATAATTCGCTTAGTCTCCCTGTACTTTCATTGCCCAAATGTAAAATGGAGTTAATACTGCCTCCCTCCATGAATCTCTTGTATTTACATTGCAAGATCTTGGAAGCAGAGATAGTCTCTTGTTATGTCTTCAAGAAGGTAACCTAGTGGAACTGGGTGCATTATCTGATTTTTTTATTTGTTATGTGGGGCAGAATAATGATCACTCAGAACTGAATGAATACCATGCTGAAAATCTAACTCACAATCTTACACTCTTATCAGTAGACATACATTAAAGAATAACAGTAGAAACTCTTTGAGGACAAAATTTGCTTCCCTCTATATATCCAATTTTTACTGGCATCTCTGCTAAACCACTTTCCTTCTTTCTCTGTTGAGTTTCAAATTTGGCATCAGTGGGCTGTAGGGAGTTGATAATCTGACCAAATTTGACATTATTTGAACAAGCTGTTTCCAAGTTGCAGAACTTGGTGAGGGGGAGAAAAAGGTATTATAACAAGTCTTGCAGTGCTTTTTTTCCCCTTTGGTATAGCCTACCAACAAAACAGACTGAGCTAGAGATGTTAGCGTTCTGTGTAAAATCTAGTTGCAGTACACCAAACCTAATAGGCTGTTGGACAAAGTAGAGTCCTCAGTCTGTTGAAAAGCATATTTGGAAAGTGATTGAGTGAGGAATTTTGGAATAGCATGCCAGAATCCAGCATATTCCCAGGGGGCCAGCCTATTCTGATGTTTCCTAACAAATTCTTTAGGCAGCTGGTTCAGCCAAAGAGGTTACAAACAGCACAGTCAGGGGCGTAGGAGAGCATCTATAGTGACAGGGATGGTGAGGATGACCTCTCTAAGGCACACCAAGGTTCAACAAGCAAGAGATATCTTTACTTGAGTGCATTTTTGCATTCCTTACTAGTTTCTTAGTGTTGTCAGATACAGACATCCAAAAATCATGAATCAGACCAAGAAAAATCAGGAATTTGGCTTTTCATGATGACTAAAAGAACCATAGGGCTGTTAAAAGCAAGAAGTTTGGAGTTCGTTTTCTTTGTCTCCTGGACATCTGAAAATGGTGTTTTTTCCTCCACTGCAAGAGCTGGAAGTTAACTCCCTGACTTGTAAGTCTTGTGATACATGTGCTTTTGTTGTCCTTGTTGTTTTTTATGTCAAAATATGAGAATCAGTGATGAATGACATTCACTTGAAATAACATTGTGCTTTTAAAGGCACCTGATGTTATTACCACTGCTGCTTTGAAAAAAAAGGCCATTTGAGACTAAATTGCTCCTACTGTTACACAGGTATGCCAAGAAGGAAGCAATCTCTGAGTTTTCTCGTTGTTCTCAGGAGTGGGAGAGGTGAAGTCCCGACCTTTGCGCTCCCAGAGCACAGCATAAGAGCCTAGCTCCAATGAAGGTTCTAGGTCCTTTTATGAAGGAGGAAAAAAAGATAAGGACTGGATTTTAGACCCAACCCTTTTTATGCAGAAAGGCAGTATGAATCCAAGGACCAAACAGAGTCTGCTTTCCAGAGGCTAGGCCTTTGCCCAAAAGTGGCTGGTACTAAGGGGATGGTAAATTGCAACTTTTCCTGTCTCAGAGTAGCCAGTGGCTTAAATCTGTGACTTTCTCTATGTATCTGATTCAAAAGCATTTCAGTAAATGGGAAATAACTTTAATATCCTCAAAAGATCTTATTATTATGAGAGTTCTTTGAACTTTGGGAATATATTAAATTGTAGGGGGTGAAATATTCTAATTACTTGCCCAGTTTTGGAATTTACCCATCAAATGAAGAGTCAGTAAGCTGGTACTTCATTCAGCTGCATTAATCTTAACTATAAGCTTAACAAAAGGCAATTTAATAAAGAGCCTGTGAGAACAGAAGCAGGGTGCCTCCATCTTCTGGCTGCCATGTACAAAGCCTGCCTCTGCACAAAACTCAACATACTGAGCTGCTTGGCACTTCAGGCAGGTTGACACTGGCCATCATGCTCTCTGGCCTCCGTTCTGGACTTGCTGCCCAGATTTCATAAGCCATGTGAAAAAGGTTTAAGTTTTCTGCCAGGCTAAGGGTAAGTGAGCCAGTATGGAAATGGTACGATTCTTCTCCATCCTTTCTGGGGGAGATGTGGAAGCAGACACACCTTGCAAAGAGTCTCATGATTCAGTTCAGAATGACCAAATGGAAACATTGCATTTGATTTTAGAAAGAAGCATAAAAAAGACATTTTTGTTGAGAAAACCTTTGCAGTTGAAAGAGTTGTTTTAAACTTTCTCTTTTAAAACTTTGTTTGCTGCCAGAATGTAATCACAGGAATGGCAAGCAGGATAAGCGAAATTCATTACCTCTCTTTATAATCCTATTTATACTTTCACTGAAATATCTAGGGCTGATCAGCAAATAAGAATTCCATTTCATTAAAAACAGCTAGGATATTTCAAATTCTATTTTTGTCATGCATTGCCATGCAAATAAAACATTCTAAAATATCTTACCAGAAAAACTTACCAGGGACTTGTGAGATGCATGTTCACATCCTCAGTGTGTTTGTCACAGAGGAGAAACTTCCGTGTGACTGCCCAGTTGTAGACCATTGCCTGTGCTAAAAGCTCCTTTCAGAAATTCCCTGCTGGACCTGACTTCCTGCTGAAAGTTTCATCTCAACCACTGGACTGCATAAGGGTGAATGAGTAACCCCCAGCAAAACACTTCCACCTGAAAAAAATATAAACTTATTGACCAGCTCAAAGTATGACTAATTCTTGTGCTGATTCCTTCAAGGATATCATGTCCCTTTTTCAAAATCCTTTGCAGTTTAAAACGAATGATTGAAGGTCTAGAGCACCTGCCTTAGATCAAAAGGCTTAAGGAGATCAAAATATTAATCTTATCTAAGTGAAAATAAAACACCCACAAGAGGGAGAGATTTCTGTCTTAATCTGTTGGTAAAAAAAAAAAAAAGTTTATATAACAGAATATAATTCACTAATGCAATAACTTGCCAAAAGTGTGTTGGAGTTTCTGTCGCTAGCAGGTTTTTAGAAAGATATCCCCACTATCTTTAAAAGATAAGCTACAGCTTAATCAGATGATACAAGATTGCTGCAGAAATTATTAGGTGAATTCATAGTACTTGGGACAGAATAGATGATCATAATGGTCCCATGTGGTTTTAAAGTCTGCTTTATGAAACAAAATATGACTTGGATAATGCAAGATTAGGTATCCTACAGGACTGTGTCTTCATGTTTAGCTCCCATATCCCAGAGCTTTCCTCAGAATTGCTGGTTGTGAGATTAATTATTTGAGATTATTCTTGTCTGTCATTTTTGTTCAGCCAGCTTTAAAGTTGGGGTGTCATGAGAGTGCATAAAGTACCTTGCTACAAATCTGGGTATGGGAATTGTAGCTTTGTTTCTGATGCGTGCTATATATTTCGCGGCTATAAATTAATAATCCAGTATTTTATGGGGGAAGTCAGGGGGAGGGGGTTCCAGATATGCGGCTGTTTTGTATGCCACTGATGATATGAAGTCACATGCCTTGAACACGTACGGTAACACAAACACAAAGCTTAAGGGTGGACATTCAACCACTATTAATAAACAGGTCACTTGGTAAATATGGAGCCTCAGGCGAGTTTTGGATGTAACATCCCCAAAATTCAGGTGTGCTGGGAGCCGGGTTTTGGTCTGGACTTCCTTAGGTTTTTTGCCTCTCTTTGTTGTTGTTGTTTTACGTGCTCATTGGAGACTCTGATATCTGAGCATCTAGAAAATCATTTTTATGACTTCTGGTGCCTACCCCCCCTGTTAATTGACAGTCTCCCCTCTTCTGCCTTTCTGATACCATGTAGTCCTGCCAAGCCACATTAACTCAGCCTTGCATCTTCTGGCGCGTGCCTCCCCTGGGGCACAGAGCCACGTTTTCAGCTCCCAGCACTGACAGATGAAGGTAAACACTTCAGGATAAGCAAGTCTAATGCTCCTTATTTGCACACCTATGAAAAAATCAAAGTCAGCCATTCATCTCTCCTATTCAGTAAACACAGAAACTAACTAGGCTCCACTGCATGTGGTTCCCCTGGGGATTGTTTTCATAAGACTTCATGTAAGGATTTTTGTTGCTGATTTTGAAAACATTTTGAGGTTGGATTGCAAATGTGATGTCCTCATTTACAGCCTTTCCTGGACCATAAATCAAGGGATATATAATTAAATGAAACAGATAGTCAAAACCTTTACTAAGCTGTTTATTGAGCCCTGGAAGGGAAAGGGATTCTGTGGTTTCACAGAGATCTAATATAAAGATCCACTTATAAAATACAGTTCTCAGGGTTCAGTTCTGCCAGCATTAATGCATGATAGCAGCAAGAACAGTATGCTACCCATTTGCCTATTCAAAAAACTGGACAGTAGGACACTTTGCAATAAGAAATGAGAGGTGTTCAAACCAATAACTTGTTTGGGCCTGTGGATTTTTGTTTTTTTTTCCATGAACCAAAACCAAAATCTGTTTTGGCCCTCAGGCATTTTTTCTAACTTTACTTAAAAAGAGGGATTTTTTTTAGAATCAAATGATGTGTTCCATCTTCTAAGATTTTTTAAATTAATTTTGTGAAGTTACCTTTCAAGCCAAATGTTTCTTCTAGTTGAAAAAAGTTTTGAATGGGAGGAGGAAGAAAAACGTCAATCTGTTTGCTGGAAATAATTTCCAAATAGATGTTTCTGAAACCTGTCAGTTGGAACAATGCTGCACTTTGAGATTTTAACAGAAAAGTTTCTATGAAAAAATTCACCAACACACACAAGGAGCAAAACATGGATTAGATGGTTGTTTTCCAGCTCTTCTTTCGGAGGTATTTTATGAGAACTGGATATGTTTTCCTTCTTTCCCTCTATCTACCTCCACTGTAAAATAGTTTGGACAACCCCAAACACCATAATGATGACAGTCACTATTACAGTGGTTTGAGCTGGGTTTTTTTTAGCTGCTGACTCTAAGGTGGTGGAGTGCAGAATGGGAGGCCAGGAAGATGCCATCTTGCATGATTTAACTGAAGGGGCATTTGGTTGGCCTCTGTACTGCGGCACAGCCCTCTCGGGAGCCTGACTGCCCTGGGAATCTTGGGAGCACTGAGTCTGGCTGTTGGTTGTCGTGGCAGCTGGAAACATCCCATTGCAGATGGACTGATGGGTCCAGAGGGTATGCACAGAGTCAGCAAGAACCATGTTAGAGTCCAGTCCAAAGACTCTCTCCTGTCTTTTCCATGTTATCTGCTGATGCTTGATGTACGGCATAATGCACTTGACTGCCACCTCACTGTTTTCCCTATATGTTTACATATACATTTTCTATATACATTCACATGCATAAATATATGTATACATGCTTATTATATTTAGTATACAACAACTGTATATGTAAGCAGACAAATAGGGATTTAAGTGCTTATTCTTAGATCTGCTGTGGATTACTTGTGTAATGTTAACCAAGCCAGCTTGGTCAAGTCAGAATTGTGTTCTTCATCTACCTTGCAGAGATATGGTGAGAAGAATTCCTTATAGTTATTGTAGTGCGTTCCAGGACGGGTGTCTTCTCCTTTCTTTGGTCCCCTTATATTCTAGAACCACACATGCCTCATTCAGATCTTATACTTCACAGAGCACTGTACGTGTGCGTGGCTATGAGAGACTTTCCACTTTTTACATCTGCTATGTGTGCGTGGCACTGCAAGGCGACAGAGGCTTTCAAGCCTTAACACTCTCCTTGCAGTGCCAACAGATGAGTAGGCAAAAGGGCAGCATGCATTGGCTGTGCCTCAGTCAGAGTTGAAAAAACAGCTAAGGCTAAAAGAAGAAATGGTCCACAAGGCTTTGCAAGGATATGTTCTGACCTGCTGCTTGTTTTTAAATGTTGTCTTAAATCTAAATGGTACTGTTAATGTTTTTCTCTTGTAGAAGCCTAGAGTATTAACAGTAAAGCTCTGGTGTGAAATGAATCACCCTGAATTGCTAGGAACCATACTAGAGCTGTCTGTATCACAGAGACTGTATAAACACCACCACAGGCAGGCCCCGTTCCAGCAGTCCATTTCTGCTCTTTAGAGGTTTTGAGTGAATGCTTACAGTTAAGCATATGTTGACATGTTTTGCTGAACAGAGATAAATTTAAGTAATAACCTTAAATGTTCTGTAGAACTTGGGCCTCTGTTCCAGGCTGCACATTATCAAGACAATAATTATTTTAAAAAATACTGAGAAGCTGTCTTTAAAGACAAGTGGGAACAATGGGAGAAAGGCATCTACAGGTAGAAATTCTCACTCATCTGGAGGGGAATGATTATACCACCTAAATATGTAAATAGTTTAGAAACTGAGTGATGGTTTGGATGACTGGCCTGTAAGTCTTAGTAGGATGTCAGCTGCCAAATCACAGAATCACAGAATCACAGAATCACTGAGGTTGGAAGGGACCTCTGGAGATCATCTAGTCCAACCCCCCTGCTCAAGCAGGGTCACCTAGAGCACATTGCACAGGATTGCATCCAGGCGCATTTTGAATATCTCCAGAGAAGGAG
>NW_020448085.1:4931680-5063218 GCF_003343035.1 Apteryx rowi | reverse complement strand
TGACAGCACTCCAGTCATGCGAGCTATCCCACCATGTCTCTGTAATGGCAATGAGATCATGGCACACAGGATTTTATTAAAAAGGAAGAGCTATTAGGCTATGCGGTACTCCTTTGAAAAAGGGCAGGAGGGTTCCACTGTGTGAGGCTGCTGCAGCTGTTTTGCAGGGGAAAACAGGTGAATTGACTGGTGGGTCATCTTCATCTCTTCAGTTCTCTGATGTCTGTCAAACTGGAAGACCTCTGGCTAGTGATTTGTTATCTTTGAACAGCATCTCAATAATGTAGGTAACTGCTAGGAAACTGTGCAGCCTGCCCAGCTTTTCTGTTTTCTTTTAGCTCGCAGGCCTGGAGGAGCTAGGCTGCCCAAAACCAGTAAGTGCACCATTGTGCTTTGCCAACTGCATCTGTGTAGTGTCCCTGGAGCTGGTTCTTGGACTCCAGTGGAGTCACTCCAGATTTACACAAGCCTGAGATGGGAACCAGGCTGTACAGCCCAGCAATTAGTCATTTGAGCTTGTGTCTGCCCTTTTTGTTTCATAATTGTGCCCAAAGCAACTAAGTCAAAAAGCTATTAGAAAAATACGTGATCAACCAAATTTATTTTGTATTAATTTTGTGAATATGGAGATTTCTGTGGTTCACCTTATTTGTAGGTGGCAAAGAAGCAGGAAGCACATGGATTTCTGGTACTAAGCTCACAGTCAGGGGAGGGAAATGCCATAGATTGCAAGAACAGGTCAGGAAGGGTGGGGAGAGAAGCAAACCATGTTCTGAACATCCACTGCCCAGAGGCCATGTAGTAAACTGATGCAAATAATATTTGTTTGTTTGAAATCTCTTAATTTGGTTGGAAGTGTTTAACCCTTTAGGTCAGTCTGAAAAGTAACACTTTTTAAAAGTGAAAAATGAGAAAACTATTATTTTTTTAAAAAGTCAAATTCAAACTGTTTAAAATATGACTTTTTTCCCACATACCTGTTTCAGACTAAAAATATTGCTGAATTTAATCTAAATTGGCAAATAATATGGTCTTGCTAACAGAAGTCCCTTCAGCTCTCACATATCTCTTCTTTGTAGTAGTTAGTAGGATCCCTAACCTAGAATTTTCATATGATTCCAGTTCATCACAGAACAGAGCATAACATCTTTGGACCCTCCTCACCTCTAGGAAAGCCATATAATAAACACTAGATTCCTGTTTTAGCTCTTTCTCCCCCTACAGAGCCTGGCCATTTCTACTGATAGCTATTATAATTAGCTGTCAGTAAATAGCTAACTTACTGAGTCCTTTACAATCCATGTCAGGGCCTTTAAGTGGGTCCACATTGTACCAGTATATAACAAGAAGCCCCAGTGCAATATGCTGTCATCTCTCCCTTACTGTGAAAGAGGCAAGTTGCTGTGTGCTGTTGATTCAGCTGGAGCTCCTGGGTGGCCTGTGTGCAATTGGTCACAGGTATTGCAGCAGTGCAGACAAAATCTTAGTTTATTGTCCTATGACTGGTTCCAGGGAGAAAGATACATCCTACCAGCCAGCTCATTATATACAGAAAGTGCTTTTGGCCATTACTGCTGTTTTGGCACACAAAAGCAGGAGAGGAGACCAAGAGGATGCTGAAGTAGCAATACCTCAACAAAGAAGAATGTCTCTCCAGCTATTCCCAGAATTTCTTTCTGTTTTGCTTCTGTCTTGGCTTGATCCCACTGCTTTTTTATCCAAGGGCTGATTATTATCAGTTGATGACATCATGGTTTAGTAGCATCGACTGTGCTCTATACGAATGGACCAGGATAGGGCCATTGTTCTTAACATACTGCTTGCAGCAAATTCCACTGACCTCTGATTTGCCATATATGTAGACGGTGGAAAAAGGATGATCCCCACATGTCTAACAGGCAAGCCACATTATACACTTCGCTTTTTGGATACCTTACCTACCCTAGTTTACCAAAGAACCCCTTATCACTGTTGGCCTTTATTGTTTGATCACAGTGCTGTGCAGAAAGCCTTGCAACATTCTGTGAAAGGAGTAGCAAGACATTTTTTCTTCCAGTTTCTACAAGAGACTTTTTTTATTTCTTTCTGCAGCTGAAGAAACAGGGAACCCAAATAAAATTAGCACATCAGAGAAACAGTGGATAGAGGATCCCATATATAACTTGGACACTGGAGGCATTTCTTCTCTTTTAAATACTGAAGTTCTCTCACCATGTTGCTTTTGCAGATCAATTGCAATGTGTCGAGCAGGAGCTCCTTGCAAGCCCTTCCTTTCTGCCAGAGGCTATATGCTCCTCTTTCTGCCCTCTCACATTTCCAGGGGTATTATAGTCCTGAGGGCAGAAAAAGTTCATTTTCCCAAACATGTGGCCTTTAAGTTAAATGGTGATCAGCTGGAGAAGTATGCTTCTGTAATTCCAGTGGGCTCTGAGCTGCATCTGTGCAATAGGTGGTTGCATAAGCTCCCCTCCTATCTAGCCATAAAATGTGCATGCTTGCATCAGAGTTACATCTTTCTGTAGCTTCTCACAAAATGTGGGCCCTTGCCTGCAGAAAGAGTATCCATGGTCAAGAAAACACCTGCAGAACCTATTGTCATTGTGTAGCACAGTCAGCTAGCTGTTCCATCCTTTTTAAAGATGCTGAACATCTCTGGGTTGGTGTCGGACAGCTGGTATCTATAATATGAAATACTTCTACATTACAAGGTTCACTTGCAGGATAAAGCCAAAAGAAATAACAACACTTCCTTACTCTGATTTTTCATTGTATGTGTATGTACTGGCGCAGGAGTAAGGCATTAATATTCAACAGAAATCAGTGCTTAATTACAATCTAGAGATACTAATAGTCCAGATATTCTGGAACAATAGAAATGATGCAGCTGTCAAAGGGAATAATTGATGCACTTCATTCTGAAAATGCTCCTTTGTACCTACCAAGGTAGGAATCCCAACCTCCGCTCTCCTCAGCCTGTAAAACAGCTCCCTCTACTGAACCTACAGTCGAAGACTTGGCTGTAACAACCCCTGCTTCAGGCTCTTCACCAGGAGTATATTTATGAGCTACCTTCAAAAAGCAAAATAGGTGTTATTAAGGCCAGGTGAGATGGTACACGGGCAAGGAGAAAACGTTTTATGTTCCCACTTGCATCATATCCAAGCTGTTGACAGGGGTTGCACGATTCACAATGATCATTCTCCTATACCAGAGAATCCCGATATCTTGGTGCTTAGATCACAACAGTTAACAAAAAGCACACAAGTGTTTTCACCTACATACTGAAGAGATTTCTAAATTTTATTTTTAGAAGTGAATAAAACTTGCCAGATAAATAATTATGGAGGTTGAAACCTGTTCATAATAAAAAGGATGGAATTATGAATGGTGCCTGGCCTTGGATACCAAAGAAAGGAGTTCAGTTTCAGACGGGAGGTAGATTGCTTCATATCTCCAGAATGGGTTCAGTATTCCCTTGACAAACAGGAATAGTATGAGAATAGCAGAACAGGCTCACAACAGCCCAATCTGGTGTCTCAGTGGTAAAATGCTGATAGCTTAAGTATTGGCTTAGTCTGTTAAAGAAAAAAACAAATCCTACTGTTGCTTTAATACAATTGAATTTCCAGAGTGCTCACTGAAAAATATGCAGATATGAGTGTATACTTTACCTGATCAGTGTGCTATTTTTCTGGGATACAAACATAAACTTTAATTTTCACATTGTCCTCAGCCCATAATATGAATATTTTTGGTAAAGTTTATAGAAGGGTTTAAAAACAAAAGAGAGAGGAAATGTGTTCTGTGTCTGATTATTCCCTCCTTTTAGTCACAGTGCCTTGTTCTAAAAACTAGCTGAAAAGGCTAACACTTCATTTTGTTCCAAAATGAGATTAAAAGCTAAAAAAGATGCACTGCATTATGATAATTCTGAAAAAATTATATTTGGAAATGTCATTGTTTCAATCAAAACATTTCTGCATTCAGAAATGAAAATGTTTCATGTTTTTCCCTGCTTGATCTTATCTGAAATACTTTGTTGAAATTACAGAGAAAATGGGAGCTAGAGTACAAAGGTGCATACAACCATATGGTGGCAGGGAAACGCTTTGAAATGTTTTGAGGCACTTAAACAAAATAAAATACTGTGTACTTTTTGCTTAACAAACTCAAAAAACTCATTTTAGCTTTCCTGACTGAAAGCTGACTATATCTTAAATAATATCCAAAATACTCTTATGGAATAGCCCTTATTTTATGCTTTTTGGTGGGTCTCTAGAAACCCAAGAAGCCAGGTCACTCCCTGCTGCACTACCACAGCTGAGATCAGCTATCTTTCAAGGCCCACAGTACTTCTCAAGACTAGCAGTTGATTTAGGGGAATCTCAGTCTGTGGCTCTGTAGGAGAGTGTGGAGAGAGTGGAGCCCTTTGGAGGGGCAGAGAGCCTTAGGTGAAATTCTGTGCAATCAATTGTTTGCGGGGTGGGAAAGGTTTATGACAGAGACTGATAAAAGAGAAGTGAACAAAGCCATGTGGCTGCCTTGCTGCCTCTCTTTGCATCAGGAGAGGTTCGGTGGGGACTGAGAGCTAAGTGTGATGCCAACTCCCAGTGTCAGTTCTGGAAGGAGCCGAAAACAGGCATGTATCTAGGATTTGGGACATTGAATGTCCCTCATCTTTTAGTCTGTCTAGGTGAAAAGTATAGCAGGTACCTTGCCAGGAACATATACAAGTGGTTACAAATCAGTTTCCAAATGGCACAGGATATGGTCTCTCAAATGCAAAGCAAAGAAGAGAAAGGAATGTAAGGAGGGCATCTGCCCTAGTTCCTCTCCCAGCCTGGCAATCCATTGTTAGCGATCGCTTTCCGAACATAACTACTAAGGAAGGAAAAGACTAGATACAACAGCAACTTCCCATCACTCAGGCAGGATCACTGGGCCCAGGACAGACCCAGGAGGAGAGAAAAAGCACAGAAATTTGACTAAGGTTTCTTGGACAGAGCAAGTCTTCTATAATGTTGTGTGAGTGTGTTAGAGGAGAAAGGAAAGATGGTTGCTATCCAGGCGACTATTGAGGCCTTGGAAGGAACAGATATGAGCTGTCATTGCAGAGTTGGAGTGGGAAGAGAAGCAAAAAGCTGTTGCTGAAGAAGTTTAGGAGAGAAGACAGATGATGGGAAGGAGGGGAAGATATTCAGGTGGGGGGAAGAGAGAAGAAGACAAGAAATAAAGATTGAATGGGAAGAGAAAGAATAAGGGAGTCTTTGACGTTTAGAGAGAGATGAAAAAGGGGGATTCCTTGGGGAAAGGGCTATGTGAATATGTAATGCAGGCTTCTGATCTGGTCTCCAGAGCACTGAGTTTCCATACCAACTCTGACTAGTTCACTTTGTGCAAATTATGTGCAGCTAGGTGATCCCCTCTGGGACCTTTCTAATCAGTCAGGGTTCCCCCTTTTAGCCTCAGTTAGGCCTGTTAGCTTAAGTTGATAACTCCACCACACTAGTGCGCAAACACAAATCCAGTGTGGGGCAACTGTGAGTAAAAAGCTAAGTCTACAGTGAAGATTGATTGTATGCATTTACAGAGCATTTACCCCAATGGAGCAATGATCTATGGGTTCCTAATGCAGTACAGGTATATTGAAGGGGAAAAATTAAAAAGGGAGGTGGAAGAAAGCTGTGCTTTTGCGTTACTTGCAGCAGATAAATGCATAAGCCTTACATTTCTTGTGCTACTGAGTTTGACAGGGAGAGTAGCTAATGAAGCCTTATTATCTATTTGAATGCAAGGAACAGACTTGCTATAGGACTTGCAGAAAGTCATTTAGTGATGCTGGTGATTCGTGGCAGCAGGACAGTGGTGTCCTGAGAGCAGTCATGACATCTGAATTTGCTAACTGGAAATAATGATATTGTGGTGGAAGGCTCTCATCTCTTGCCAGAGACTCTTAGCAGAAGCTTGTTCCAAACCATGTTTACCACAGATGTCTCCTTTCCTTTCTCTCACCAAGATCCTTTCCTGGCACATAAAGATGAGAAGGATCATGCAATTTGCCACTTCTCTTCTCCAAACAATAAAGATTTTGGAAATTCTGACTTTACCCAGAAGAGGCTTTGGGGGAAACAAATCAACTCTGTTCACCTCAATAGTGATTAAATGTCAATATAAGTTTTATTTATGTGAAAAAGAACTTACTGACAGCTAGACCCCCAGTCGACCCTTTCTAACCTCTGCTGGAGTCCATGAGAGTTGGACTTGAACTCCTTGTTCCTGCAGAGGCTGGAAGTTGTGGAAACATTGTTTGTGACAAACTGTGGGGACAGAACACAATTAGGAACTTGGAGGCAGTGCAGGAGGAACACTAAACTGAATGACAGGCTTTTCTCTGGAATTTTTACAAGATGTTCTAGAGTTTTACTAGATTTTCTTAGGCAGAGTCAAATTCATGGTGCAAACCCCTTCAAATGCTTTGAAAGGAAAACTGCTCATATCCCAATTAGCCTGTTTTGATCATGGTTGAAACCTTGAAAGAGGTTGCTGCCTCTAAAGTTCAAAGTGATTCAGAATAGAACCTGAGAAATATTCCAAATATTAAAAATAACCTCCTTTTGTTTCACTGTCACTTACTAATGCAGATATGTTTGCCATGGAAAAGCCTGCAAGCCCTGCTCTGACATTGCATGTCAGCAGCTAGCATCTTTATGACAGTCTAATTCTTCTAAAAAATCTCTTACTGCTCTTATCTCCTTTAGCAATGATACACATTGATTTATAGAGATTAATAACTGTTTTTTTCCACAGGAAATGAGAGGGGAAATTGGGCAACATTTTATATTTTAAAGTCAAAAGAAGGAAGTTGTCTTTCTAAAGCACTGAACTGGCACCTAGAAGAGCAGGTTTCAGGTTTCCAAGTCTACCAGATCCTTCTACTCAGTGACCTACAGCAAATCACATGGTGTTCTGACTCCTTGACATAGGCTATAGAGATTATTACCCACAGCTGTCTGCCTTGCTGCTCTGTTAGAGAGTCCTTACCCCAACCTATGAGTAGCTTAGCTGATCCTGAAACATCTACTGTATTGTCCCAAGGTACAGTGTGATATGCCAAGCAAAACCAAAATCTGTGCTGGTTTCCTTGATTTGCCAAGCTATAATCTGTAGTGGTTCAGGATTTCATCTGATTCCTATCTGCTCAGCTATCCGCGTAGTACATATGTCTGAGAAACAGCTCTGGCTCTTACTTTAATCTGTCTGTATGTTTGTGAGTCAAGGTCCTTAATAGAGATGCTGCCATCTTTCTAGGACTAGTTGAAACTATATTTGACTGAAAAATGTTTTTTGACTCAATTCTTTTGCAAAAATACTGACTTCCAACAAGAATCCCACTCCTAATCCAGGAACAATTTTGCCTCTTTAGATGCGGAGTGCTACAGTTGCTCTACCTCCATCTCCCTGTTTACGACAGTCTGATCTGCTGGTAGCTGACAAAGGGGTTGAAGCCTTAGCCCTGTTTCCTCATATCTCTGTAGTGTGACAGTGAATAGATGTACTTATATTCTCCTAAAACCAGCAACATGATAGGAAGCTTTGTTTTTCTATCCCACAAGAAAACTGGGAATGTACTATAATTTTCTCATCTTACTGGAATGAAAAAGTGAAATCTAGAAAATTTCTACAAATGAGGAAAATAAAATTGGATTCTTGAAATACTGCTTCAGCAGTTTAAAAACGCTGCTTCACTTTGATCTTTTGAAATGTCTGCACTTCATACATAAAAATTTAACTTCAAAACAAAATTTCTCATTGAAAAGAAAAATAAAATTAGAAAAAAAGTGAGCCACACACACACACACACAGTTTTGGGTTTTTACTCCAAAACGCTGTTGTTTTCCAGCAAAATCATTTCATGAAGAAAATATGAACGACCCTTAGAACATCATACCTGGTTTGTCCTCAGATGATGCCAAGGCTGATCACATTCTGCTCCTCCTCTTTAAATTAGTTTCTTCTCTTCAACTGGAGACTGAGACTGAAGCTTCTGTAGAGCATCCAGCAGAAGGCTGGGAGCTGCAGAAGGTGTGGTAGCCTTCAGGGTTCAGAAAATAATCAGCTCATGTCCTCAGGCATGAAATTTGATTATCCTCTTTTTCTCAGACCACATCACCGCGGTTATATCTAGCTATTTAAAAGTCCTGTCTTGGTGCTTAGCTCTGTGCCCCCCTGCAGCAGTGAACACTGACATCTGACTATGCATTGCATACAGTAATCTCTCTTTAGATTTATATCACAAGCCATTGAATTTCATTGACAGCCTCAGCCCACATGTCACGAAACAGGATGAAGGGGAAGGCAGGTTAATTTTCTTTTCCTCTGCAACTTAGGTTTTCTTTTGTATCCTAATGCTTCCTTTTTTTTCAGAATAAATAAACAAAACCATGCTTTTGCTGGTTTTTTTCCCCATATATGGGCTGGACTTACCATACAGCAGCTTATGGGGAAAAGTGAGAAGGTGGGTGAAGCAAGGGAAAAACAGCTACCAATTTCCTCTAGCTGAGTATGTATCAGTTTGCTGAAATCTGTGGAGCTATATGGCTTTTACCAGCAGAGGACCTACCAAGGACTACGTAAAAAGTGACTTGAGATGATGATAACAATGCTGCTTTGGAGAAAATCCAAGAGAACTTCAGTAGGAGTAAGTCAGCATCTGAGTGACATTAGCAAAGACACATCCAGTTCCCAGTTGGAGAAAAACATGTGTTAGCCATAGCCTATAAAGAAAGAAATCCCAGATGCAAGTTGAAACAGATCAGCACTTGCAAAACAAAGCTGGGAGGAAGGAGCACGAAAAGGAAGCCACAGCAGGAGTGTGTTATATTCAGCCACCTGAATGGCCGGCTGCCTTCAATTATATAAACCAGTTGACAAGAATGGAAAGTGCTTTTGAACACCAGCAAAACAGCAGCCACAAAGATTTCCAGGCAGATGTTAATGAACTTTGTACTGAAAGCAGTGCATGAAAATACTAGAAGATGTAGAGAAATGAAAAGCAGAGACATTGGAAAAACAAGTGTTCCCCCTTCTTCTCTGCCAGCAGATACCTTATAGGCTGGTAAATCAATAGCCATTTTTCAGTATGGTTGTCACCTTCTGAAGGCATTTATGTAGCTCTATTCCCTTGCAGCATAATCATCTCACAATTTTTAATGCTTCTATTCTTTCATGTGATGTTAGGTAATACTGTAATGTTAGTTAATACTGTAATACTGTACGTGTACCCATTGTACAGTGGAGAACTGAGGCGCTTTGAGATGGATCGTTCCTCAGGATGACTTAGCTAACACTTAAGTGTTACATGGTCTAACTTAGATGCCAAGCTGTAACATGGAATTACAGCCCTGAGTTAGGTGGTCAGACTCCCTACACAGTGCAAATCAAGCTGTGTCTATAAAACGTGTTTTCTACTCTCCCATGAGATACTCAGCAGAATCTGTTAAGCTGCACAGTAACACAGAGTGAGGAGTAAGGTTGAAATCCTGCTTCCTAAAGGGAGTTAAACACCTAAATCTGGACTGGAGAGAGGCACCACTGGCATATTGGGCAGCCAGTATCCATCTCTGTTTCCTTGCTGTGATATGCCAAGAGATTCTACCACATACGCTGGAGAACACCTAAGCAGTAAATCCCACAGTTATGCCAGATTGTGCAACAGTACCATAACGACATCCACTTTAATGAGATAAAAGCTGTATCATGCTGTTTCAAGAGCTTGTTCAAATTCTAGTTCATATTTTCCATGTTATTTTTTCTTAATGTTCCTAGTAATTTCCATTTTGCATTATTCAGTTTTTCAGAAGATCAAATAAAAATAACTATGGAACTTCCAAATAAACCTGCACCTATCTATTCAAAATTTTTCATATTTAAAGGTAGAAAAGGCTTCTAAAGCTGTCTAATTGGAATGTACTTATGCGATTCAGATAACTTAGAAACTAATGAAAGCATTTCAACTGAGCTGTAAGAGTGTCCATGATCTGTGGATAGAGCTGGCAATACTCTGTGAACAGCAAATTAACATCCAGTCAGTACCACCTTTCTTCATGGCTGCATTACAGAACAAAAGGTTAAGAAAAAGGTTAGGTTTGGGCTTCTCAAGTGATACAATTTTATATTCTGTAGCAGCAATGAAAAGCTTCATATTTGCTCTTACTGGAATGTGAGTTAAACATAGCTGGACTCTGTTGCTGTCAGAAAAGACAGAAAGCATGTGAGTATCACCTCAGCACTACAGGAGGAGAAATATCAGAAAACAATTCTCAGGTAAAAGCCAGAAGACTAGCAGAACATGCTGTTTGGTCCTCTGCAATGATTTGAGAAACCTGAGCACTCGGCTGCTATTCTTACCTTTGGCTACAGTGGTGGTGATCTCTATGAGAATTTCAAATAGCTTGTATGTATTAAGAAATAGATTAGCCACAGAAATATTCCAGAATCACCTCTTAATTTGCATCTTACTACTCATATTGCATAGCCCACTGCCTATTTTTTCTTCATGACTTTTCTCTTCCTTCTCCTGTTTGGCTTTAAATTTTCATACTCCACTACCATGATATGAAAAATCAGGGCATTGATATTTGGTGTTTGCCATTAAAAAAAAAATCAAGGTTATCATGCCATAAGTTAAAAGGAAAAAAAATAAGCCCACTTATTCTGTCTCTGTCTTCTGTCCAGTGCTGTGATGTTATTATCATTTCTGTGTATCTGCTTAAAACGTCTTGACACTTTTTCATTCTGTATTTCTGGGATAAGTAATAATTGTCTCTCCAGAAGAACCACATGAGATTCCTCCTTTATGTTTTCACTGTGGGGTCTGCAATACCCATAGATTTTACAGGTTCTCCTTATTAGGAGGTACTCACTGTCTCCGTAAAAGCCCAGTGACTTTGCCTTGTTCTCAAACATGTATCTCTTGGCATAAGATCCCCCAAAGATGTGTTATCTATCTTTTTGTGGTCACAGGCCAAAATTATTTCTAGTCTATCACTTTGATGGCTTACTCGTGTTTTGCTTTCTTCCTATGTGCAAATTTCCAAAAACACTGTGCAAAATACAAAGGAAGAGAAGAAATAATATTTTGGAATGGATCAGCCTTTCTTTTCCATGCAGAATAGTGGAATGCCTGTGTTGTTAAACCGCTTTACATGTTGATCTCAGTGTAATGTTCAAGGCCATATAGACAGTGGTATAGGACAACTTAGTCAAAACTAAGCAGAGGCATAACTCTTTTTAAACTTACCTAGACAGCCACAGCAGGTGGGTCCTGTTACTCCCACCCAGGATACAAAAGCAGTTGGGTGTGCATCTAAAGCTAAAGAAAGAAAATGATTCCAGAATAGAAGGGACCTGAAAGAGGATTCAGTTCCAGTTGGAAATTTAAGTTTGTTCTTATCAAATTAAAAGTGAAGCAAAGAGTCAGGAAGGGTGCAAATTGGATTATATTCAGTGCGTATGCTGTGATAAGGCACCTGATGTTAACAAGCTGTTCTGTCATCCTTTGCCTCCTTATGACCTGCCATTAAGAGAGACTAACTGTATTGCTGAAACAGTATTGTGGGAAAAAAAAAAAAAAGTCTATCCCACAGTCCTGTTTCAGCAGCAGAAGTGAAAGTGTTGGATTCTGGACAGGATGGTGTTTAGGGAGAGTAAAAGCAGGCTTCAGCAGTAGCATGCACGTGCCTTAAGACAAAGAACGAACTTGAACATGATGTTGTTCATCATCAGTCAACAAGAAATTTTTTGTTAAGAAGCTGCTTACCAGAACCTAAGCCGCCCTCTGTAAATTTCAAGGAAATAGTTGGCCACACCAGCTTGACTTTTTCTGGGCTTTATGGGGCTAGGTTACAAGAATGGAAACTTTCATGCTTTGAGTATGCTATGGGAGGATTTTCTTGTTGTTCCTGGAACACAGCAGAAAAACATGCTGAGAACTGGAAGGACAACAAGGAGCAATAAAAAAGGTGAATACAACAAATAGTTCCAAAGGTCTGAGTTTTCAGGCAATGCAAAATTCATTCCTCATCCCATCTGATCTGCAAGTAATGGGCGAACCTCTCAAAAAACAGGGTTTGGATTGGACTTGGTAAAGAAGTTGAAAACTGGAATCTCCCTTCAGTCCATGTCTTATGGCTCTGTACTTTATCTACAAGATGCCTACCCTCACCCAAGCCGCTGAGCCCTCATTAGAATATTGTAATAGTTTTGTTCCTGCAACAAAAGAAACAATTATACAGAAAAAAATAGCACCATTTGCTGTAGTGTGACAGGCTGTCTTTGAACATTTCCTCTAGCATGCCAAACAGGGTCATGATTATGTTTGCTCATGAAGTCCAATTAGACTCTAGTCCAGTGTGGAATGCTGGCTTGAAGCAGGTATCGCATTGAGACTTGATCCTGGAATTATAACAGAGTACATCATTTGCAGAAACCATTTGACATGTGGAAGGCAGAAGGGCTAAGCAAAGAGATCCTGGCATAAACAAGTGAAGAATCAATATTCCTGACCAGAATGATGTTTATGAGTTAGCAGTCTGGGAAAGCCTGACACATCTCTGGGCATGTCTTACTGGCACAGTTGCTGCAGATAACCCAGGCTGCCACTGACTTGGCCAGAAAACACCAAGCTAATATTTTCCTTTGTGTAAACTGTTCCTGAACTTTTTCTCCAAAGTATCAGAACATGCTTTTCATCAATATAGGTTGGCATGGCTTCTTTTTCCATCTGTGGGTTCTTTTTTTTTTTTTTGGAGGGGGGTGTGTGTTTCGATTTCTTTAAATAAACATGCCAGTTATGCAGCCAAATGGAAATCTTAACTCAACAATGGTATTTAGAGTTTCCATTTGCTTTGGCTTCCTCCTCTGGATCCCGGTGTTGTGGAAGAATATTTGCTATATGAGCAGTGTAGGTTTATGTGAATTAAAGCTTATCATGCTAATCCATCAAGTCAGCAAGGTATGTCATCTCCTGAAGAGAGCAAGATCCAACAGCTTAAAGAACAAAATTGAGTAGAAGGGAGCTGCTCTTCTTTGGGCACCAAAAATCACAGGATGAAGAGTCCAAGAGAATCAGATGCCCATGACAGCCTCTGTAGGTCATCATAGATATCTATACATTGATGTGCTTGCTTTCCTCATATAAAGGCTGCTGCAAGTGAATGAAGTGAGATGATCGGGGCACAGTGACAATTGCAGTTGTGGGCGCTATCATCTGCCACCTACTGAACAGTAATTAATAAGGTCTGCCCTGAACAATACCGCTGGCTAGTTGAATGCCGACATGTGCAACAAATTTTAAAAGGAAGAGACACTCTGTCTAGGGTTCCACCCATCCACTCCCCCTTCTCCTCTCCCCAGCCCAGTTAGAAGTATTCCTTTTTTTTTTTTTTCACAGCAAAGGTTAGAGTGTATAAAAACTTACTGTGAAACATTATGTCTCTTTGGTCTGTATTTTCACGTGTCATGGATTTCATTGGTATGGTATCATAAGTAGAAGTTCCATTCTGAATTCGCAAAGAATAGGGTTTATTTGTTTACATTGATACTTTGCAGTTATGAGAGTTCCAAATGCTGCTAAGAATCACTGCTGCTTCGCTCTGCAAGCCCAGCTTTCTTTGCTCAGTTAGCACCTTCGCTGCATTTTGTCACATAGTCATGCACTTTCTTTTTACTGCAGTTCTTTAAGAGGCATTATTAACCAGAAATAGAGGAAAATATTTTTCATATCTAATCTGAGGGATTAACTGTTGGTTCCAAAGATACAGAGAGAAGCACTATTCTTAAGCAGAGAGATCCCTTAATTATCTGTCACATTTTCCAGGTACCTGCTGTACAGCACTCCCAGATCTGCATGCAGTTTAAATAATGCCCTTCACATAGTGGGGTAAATCAGGCGGAACTCCACTGAGCTTGGTGTGGTTATAATTTTCAGAGAGCCTAAACTGATATTTCTCCAACTGAACGTGATAGCCAAATTCTGAGTTCTGTTACATGAATGCAAGTCTAGATTAAATTTGTCATTTTTTTAATTGTATCTCAGTAATACCTAGTATCTCAAATAGACAATCTCTTTACAGATGTGAAACTCAGAGGGATGTGTATTTATCTCACACAGTGCTGTGCTACTGTCCAATACAGATATCTCAACTTTGTAACACATCAACTAGCTCCAGAAACTGGAAGCAATAAAGTCATGTGAAAGTGGCACTCTCTTAAGCTAACTATTCTGCTGAGTGATAGCCTTTTTAGCCGAAGTACGGTACTATGGCAGCCTATGTTAATGGAAGCATTACACTACATCATTTAGAAGCACCAATTTGCATGGTCTTAGCTGCATTTTATGGTGTAGACATCCCTAAGGTTATACAGACTACTGCAAGACTGCCTGACAAAATGCAGACCAGTAAGCAGGTTAAAGCACAGCAAGCTCTTTGACCTAACTAGGTCTTATGTATTACCAAGACCTCGGATATTTGCAGTTCGGTATGACACGGACACATTGCAGGTCAAACTTGGGCTGCAAATTTTTTAGTCCATTACCCTTTCATGAACACAGGGATGAACTTTTCTACACACACAGAACACAGTGATTAGCTTGTCTTCTTAATGTGGAGTATACTTGGGCCCATACTGACAACTAGTGAAGTTGCAAGTTTTTCTCCAACCATAGTATAGCTTTAGTGCAGGGATATGTCCAAATACTTTGAAGGGAAAGGAAATCATCTTTGTATCTATGCATGAATGACAAAGTCAGTGTGACAAAACCTGGAATTAAATTTAGATTCTGTTCCTAATCACACAGCAATCTTTGCTTTCCATTAATATCAGTGTAATTCTTTCAGATGAGTCCCATGAAATTGTAGACAGTGTGTATAAGGCCATGGCTGCTTTGTAGGATTTAGAAACAGGTGCTATTGATGCTCTTCTGTGTGATACAAGGTTGTGGAAGAGAAGGAAAACACTTCTCTTTTTCTTCCCTCAAAAAGTAGACTTAGATAAGAATTAACTGTCCAGAATTTGGCCACTTCGAATAAAAGTGAGAAAGTGCAGAGTGTGTTCTCTGTACATACACACATATATATGTATACATGTGCACGTTTTCATTTTTAGCAGTAGTGAATCATGACAAGATTCCAAAAACTTGGCACCTTTCCTTATCCCGGGCCTGGCATTGTGCCCACTCTCTATATAGAAGGAATGAAAAGCTTTTCAATTTCTCCAATCCAATTCATTGTGCAGTGGTGCACAAGTTGCCACATGTGTGCTGTTAGGAAGTCTCAGCACAGATGGAAATAGACCTTGTCACAAAATATAGGCATTCATCATTACTAATGCCGAGCTTCCCTGCTCAGAGAATGATTAGCTGGCTTGAAGTTCATTTACAAACTGATCAAAGCCGTGAAATGGGGCTGACTGGCTAATGCCTGTTTATTTCCTCATGTCATTTGAAACGAACTGGAAGAAGACCAAGGGGTGAAGATTTTTGAAAACCACAGGTAAGAAAGGCTTCCTACTCTGAGATTTGTAAATCCCTTTTTGACTAGAATAAAAGGAGAATTTTTTACAATTACATTTTGGTTCCACATGGTGTATGGGTTCAGCATAGCAAAAAAAGGCCAGATCTTCATCTCGGGTTAACTGATGAAAAGAAAGCTCCTGTACTTCAAAATACTTGATGAGGCACTAGCCAGAACAAGCACTGACTGTGTGTAAAACACGTGGGATATCCTTAGAAATTGATTATTTCTCATTATATGTAAAATAGTACAAATGGTTGGACTGTTTTTTTGTTTCTCTTTCTGATTTGAACAGGTGCTAAGGACTTGCAACTTCCACTGAGTTCACTAAGATGCTAATGAAATATAGGCAGGGTTGAAATCTCTGGCTTGAACTTCTGGAATTTGAATTTTTTAGTAATTCAACCCTCATCACTATGTGTCAGAAAGAATAGGGAACAGGGAAATTGAACCCTTCATACAAAGGAATTGCACTTTGGCTTAGAGGATTAACTGGCAATCTCTATGTTAGCAACAAAAAGGGGTATGCTGAGTGATGCAGGACTGACCTAAGCCACCTCCTCAAATGTGAATTGAATGTTAGTGGGGGTTTTTTCCTAGCTCTCTTTTCTTGGTTGTTCTTCAAATCAAGGAAAACAGGAGAAAATTTTATTATAAGCTGAAAAGCTGTTTGTAACTAGGATTTTGTCACCTCCAGTGCAAACATCTATAAAATCAGATCTCTTAAGATGTTTCATATATTAATTTTAGAAGGCAGGAACTGCACAGCACCCATCACAGTGAAGCCTGAGCCCCGATGGGAGCTTCTTGGCACAGAAATATTAAGTAATTGTTGTGATAGCAGATAGCATAATACATATGGGAGAGGATTCTAGAAACAAAGATTGCATGCTATGATGAAGCCTTTTCATACTAAAAAGAAAAATAGTGAATACTAGTGCCTTTCCCTATTCGATAGTGCCATCACAGAACAATCCACCACCTGCCAGTGTTTCACCCAGGCTCCAGGCTCTACAGTTCTGTTCTCCTTGAAACAGTCTCTGCTCAAATGAATTCTGTGGCTCATCTTGGTGTCTTGAAAAAGCCTGCTCAAAGGGTCCCTTTTTTGTTAAAAGTGATTCTTTTTCATGGCTGTCTCTAAAGCCCTTAGTTCCAACTGGAGTCTGAAATGGAAGTACTGTGCTAATGCTCCACAGCACAGACTGGGCTTTTCTGGCCCAGCCAGATGCTGGAAGTCCTGGAAATCTTGCAAAAGAGCCTGCATATAACTGCCAGCTCAGTTGTTGCTTGGCTGTCTGCAGCTGAACTTGATGGTCTGAGTGCCTCCTGGTAGTCCTGTGTTCACAGGTTTGGGATAGGATGGTTTGGTTGTGATCCAGACAAGCAGCCAGTCTTTTTGGCTGCTTTTCCAATGTTTACCCCACTGTCTCCATGTAAGATTAGGATTGGCAGGTGGCAGCATATCTTGAGAAAGGTACGGCACAAAGCTGTGGAGGCCAAGGCTGGAAGGAGATCATTGCTCAAAGGGGAAATGATAGTTGTGTATTTTTCTCTTTTACACTAAATGGTCATTAAACTTTACCAACCTTTTTTTTCTGAATAGCTGTCTCCCTTCTCTTTGCCAGATCCATGATGCTGAGCAATGTACTGAGGAGACACAACTCTTCATCTTTTCGATGTCCGGCCCTTTAAACTTGCGTGGAGAGGGATAATGATAGTTCTGCTCTGAAAGTTCAAGGAAGTTTAAGTGCTTTATTTAGCCTCAATGTCGTGACCAGTTGCATAGATCAGTATTCTGACTTGTGTTATTAACTTGGTACACAGAGAAAGAGCTACTGTTTTCTCTCCTCCAACATTTTTTGCATCTTTTATCCAGCAGCCTGTCAGGTCGCCTATACCTATAAGCATGAAGCCCAAGTCCTGCTAAAATGTCATCTCGTTAAGAATTTTTTGTGCCTTAATCACTCACAACCTTTCATTGTTTACTAACAGCTGCCCATTGCAGAGGAATCATAATCTGGTTCTGTAAACCAGATTCTGATCTAATATACCATGGGAGAATCTGGATTAACTCCAGAGCCCTCTGGATTTATTCAAGTCAAGCCAAGAGCAAAATTCATCCTGCTGCTCAAGGCTTCTGTAGCCATCTCCGACAGCTGCTGCTGTATTTAAGGGGAAAAGAGTATAACTACTGATTTGTAAGATAACACCAGGGATAAGAGCGAGTATGATCAAACAGCCATAGACATCACTGGTGCTAAATTCTGTTATACATGTTAAGTATATAACTTAGAGGAGAGAGGAAAAAAAGCAAACATTTTGTCATAACCCAAGTCTAGGTAGCAACAGGGAAGAATACTTTGCACTCAGCCTCCTCCTCTCTCCCCACTTTCTTCCCGCTATTTTAGTACCAAATATAACCCAAACTTTGGAGTGCATCAGCTATTGGAATAAGATGTTGTTTCATGTCTGGTTTCCATCTGGGTCTGGAGGCAGAAATGCCATAATACCACATGACAAGCCCCTCGCATGCTACTTCTGATCATGGCCAGGAATCAGGGCTGCCCCCAAGAAGGGACTAGATGCGTTACAGGATTAGCGGGCATCCCCCTAGAGCTCTAGGAGGTTATATAATGTCAAGCCCTCGGCTCCTTAGAACTCACCTTCTTTGTAACTGGACACGTGTAAACTTCCAAAGCAAATCTACACAGCACGTGGAGGCTTTCCAAGCACAGGATCAGGCCAGGTCATGGCAGCTTTTGTGAGCTTATCATGAAAAGTATTGTCCAAAATGCTCAAGAAAGATGTGTAGGTTTCAGCCATTCTTAACTGTCTTGCACTTTACTGTTCTTCCTGTATGTTGCTGTTAATGTCACAGACAAAATATATTAATATAGGAAAGAGAACCCTTGCATGAAAATAAAAATGGCATGTCTGAAAACTTTTAAAATTAGCATAAGTTTCATGAAGTGTAAAGATAAGGAGTAAGAATGTGTTATGACGTTGGTTAAGCTTGTTAGTTTAAGAGCATTTTGGGGGCTTTGCATATAGCAGCAAAATCCCTCAGTCTGTCTATATTCCCTTACCCTGACAAAGTGCCCTCATTAAGGGATTAAAGATGTTATTGTAATATTGTTCATAATGTATACACTTTGCAGCCCCTTACATCTGTTTTCTGCACTATGCATCTAGTCATCAAGACCCCTATTCATATTTGCCTTGGAGATAACAGGGCAGGATACCAAAGGATTCCTGGACTGAGAGGAAATGACAGAGTGTTGGTGTAATGGACTAAATAAAGACTTCAAGGTCAGAGGAGAGAAATCTGGGATTCTGTGGTGTGGAGGGACTCTCGGGATACGCAGCACTACCCCATTTTTAATGGGGCAGACATGATCAAAGCCACATGATCGTTACATCCCAGCAAACATGTGCCAGATCACCCAGCTTCTGATAAGTGGTGATGTTCTCAGCCACACATTAAAGAGAGATGACAAGTTTTACTTTGCACATGAAGGATTATGAGGAAGCCAGACAACTTGCGTGAGCAGAGAGCTTGCTCTTAGTTAGACACTGACAAGCCACATCTGAGTAGGTCAGACTTTTTCTTTACTCTTGCTGACGTGTCAGTTGTATCACTGTTTTGGGCCAAAGAGCTCTGACGGGAGGGTAAAATACAATATGAAGATGCAATCTACATTCCTTTCAGTATGTACTTTGCCTTCCCTTATCAGCTCTGCTGTTAATATTTATGGTAGAAAAATGTTCACATATGTGTGTTATGATAAAACTGGGCTCAGTGGTCTGTATTGCTAGGTGCTGTTTGGGTTACATTTCAAAAATTCCCAGATAAAGAAAATGATAGGATATTTCATTGCAGGACAATAAATATGCTTTATTTTTATAAGAGAACACTTAAATAAATTATTTCATATATCTGTTCACCCAAACACATCTATTTGTTGCATGTGTTGGATGAAATTGATACAAATTAGGAAGTCAAAACTCATTAATTTAAAAGTCATGGAGTAAGGTTTCCCTCCCCCCCAGTATTTTTCATGTGTTACTTATTTTGTTGAAGTCAGCAGAGAACAGTGAAACTCTTCTACTGGAAATGCTGCAAGTAGTTTTGTATGGCATCTGTGTATCACTTTTGAAAATGAGATAAGTGAAACACAAGGAAAGATGTATAAGGTGAGATGAAAACAGTAAGGATTTGTGTAATAAACAGTAGCTACAGAGTGCTGGCTGTTTTCTTAGCCAGTGTGACAGGTAATTTGATCACCAGAAGTAAAAGCTTCTGAGCTGCTAGGCTTAATGAATTTGAGTCATACTCAGAAGGGATGGCTGTAACAAACTCAGACTCTTGGTGAACTGGCACAGTGGTATCCTTGCAACATGGGCAAGGACATTTCTGCTCTCTAAACAGTGCCCAATGTTTTCTGGAGTTCTTCATGGAAGACAATTTTAAAGAAGTATTTGAAGAATCTGAAGTTCACATCCTCTGCTGCTTCATCTGGCTAATGTCGCTGGCAAATCAGTTCTAAACAAATGACTGCACTGATAGAAGGGAGAAGATGTGCCAAATCGGAGACCCAAAGTTTAGAGCAATATGGAGCTTGAGTCTGCAAGAGCAGTTGTCCAGCCTGCAAGCCTCTATGACTTCTCTCTTTCCTGGACATTTCTCAGCTCTAGAGACAGAGCTGAGAGACTAAATGATTTGTTCTGGCAGCTGAGTGCCGGCTGCACTTTTCCTTTGATATGACCAAAAGAATGTCTTGCAGGCAGGCATGTGATGATCCCACTTGAAAGTCCTATGCCATGGCAGGGTACGTCATACTGTATGATTGGAGCCGTGTATTGCGTGATCAGAATGCTTGTACATTTTGCAATGTGGCTGCCTGTGCTCATTTGGACGATACTGGC
Organism: Apteryx rowi; assembly: GCF_003343035.1. Taxonomy (NCBI): domain Eukaryota; kingdom Metazoa; phylum Chordata; class Aves; order Apterygiformes; family Apterygidae; genus Apteryx; species Apteryx rowi. Next base: position 5,042,720 of record NW_020448085.1, on the reverse strand, counting down.
CTCTACTCAGTTTATGGACGTAGTTGCATTTACCTGACAAACGTTGCCTACTGCTGCTTCCATAACCAGCTATGAAGCTTGTCTGCTTGGAAAGTTCCCATCTCTGCTTTAGAGCACTCAAAACATGAATTAATTTAGGGCTTTTGCAAACCTCTGTCATTGCATAAGCAGCTCAGTTTGGTTCTGAATTTAGGGAGAGAGAGAGCTGGTAACACGATACTAGACTGCTAGATCCTCTAACTTAGAAATCTAGTAAGAACAACAGGAGCTGGCTACATGCTGAAGCCTCAATGAAAAATCTCTTTTGAGTTTGTTGTAAAGTTCTATCTTCTCTCAACTTCTCCCTACACTGTAGTTCCTTCATTTTTAGTGGACTGAATCAAACTTCCTTATTTGAAATCTGTGAAACTAATAGAAGTCTTATACACAGATGAGAGTAGCAGTTCAGACACATTCCTGATTTCTGATCAGGCCTCTTCTTGGGCACTGAGACAAGAAGTGTTTGTTTGCAACTGTTTTTCCTCCAAAAAAATGAACTGGCACAGTGGCACACTAAAGTATACATTAAGTTCAGAAAATGCAATGAACTTATTTTAGCCAGAACTGGCTGTTGTCCTAAACTGTAACCTCTGATTTTTGGGGGGCTGGATGAAAGAGACCTAGAGCTGGAGCCTGGAGACTGGTTAGCATGCAGCCCAACTGTAACAGGTATTTATCTGTTAGTAAACCTCCTGTATGCTTCCTCTCATCCACGCACAGGACCTCTGGAGATGGTTTGCTTGTGATATTGTGGGAAAACACATTACAGTAATCCTAGTTTGCTTTTGATTGTCACAGAAGTAAAGTGCCATGGGATATGTTTTCAGTGTACTAAACAGTGGGGCTAGTGGTTCAGAAGACCTAAATTCTTTATCTGGCTCTTCTCCTGGCCTCCCAGTAACACTAAGAAAATCAGTTTGCTTTTCTCTACCTCAGCTTCCCCAACACTAAAGTAGTATCTCCTTTGTAAAGCACTTTAAAATTGATGGATGAAAAATGTAAGATTGGTTCACCACAATGAGAATATGGAGCATTACATATTATATTACTCTCTCTCTATATATATGTATACACACACACATATATATATATAAATTATATATTTTTATATTATATCACTATATATATTACTAGCAAAGAAGACCACTTTTGTGTAGTTTTCTGTATCTGGATTGGAGATTAGTACCTAGTTAGAGATGTGATTAGCCAGGTTTTCCCAACCCGGCTATGTCTATGTTCATCATTCCCTGTCAGACCTGGGGCATCATTTAAGGGCAGGAGGTAGCCTCCTTCCATTCTGTTACTATCTAGTAATCTGAGGAGAGACAGTGGCCTGCGTGTATGACCATGATGAGCAGCACACCCCTGCTGCCTGTCACAGTCACATGTTAATCAGGGTACAGTAATTTGTGAGAACATTAATAAATACAAATCACTCTCCAGGGGACTGCAATACATTATTTTACCTCTCAACAATAACATTCCTTGTTATGTTGGAGGGAGATGCTCCTGTCAAGGCAATCAAGGATGGCCACTTTTAATAAAGACAAATGATCTCCTTCAAAGGAGCACTGAGCCTTCATTTAGCTTAATGGCTTGCTAATAGGGAGCATGGATTTAATCAGAGCTCCAGCTTCTGTCATGCATGGACCTTGAAGTCAGGTAATTGGAGGCAGGTGCTAAGTACAATTTAAATGAAATGTCTAGTTAATAAGGACAGTTTGAAACAAGCAACTTATCCCCCTCCCCCAAGCCCTAGTCCTCTCAGGGATGTGGAGGCAAACAGCTGTGCTCAGGCACCAAATGACTTAATTTCTCAGCATTGCCTTTCTCACTCCCAACACTGTGCTGCTGCTTTAAGTTTGCCTTATGTCCCAGCTGGAGTGATGTTCCTACAGATAAGATGGGCCACAGAGGGATGGTCAGAGCTCAGTATGCATTTGTGCTGGAAGAGGCAGCTGAGCAACAATCTGGACAGAGATGTGGTCCATAGGATTCTGGCTTTTAAGTGTGTCAGAGTCCAGGGGGGAATAATCAGGAAACAGAGTAGCAGTGTTTTCCTAAAATATGTATCATCGATCGCCCTAAACTGTGGGTCTGAATGAGGAGATTTGTCTGTATTGTGCATTTCATTTGAGATGGTCACAATTGCTATGTCAAAATTGAAGCATGTGTGCCCCACAGTGCCCCTCATCACTCAGAACAGGAGTCTCCGGAAGAGCACCATGGCCCCTTTCCTGCCTGCCAAACTGTGTTTCCTTCCAAAGACACAATTCCAGTTCATATTTAATATTTATACCTTTCTCGCTCTCTTTCTCTCTCTCTTCTTCTTTTTTTTTCTTTTGTGACAAATTTCTCTGAACTTTTTGGTACCAGCAGGAAACACTGCTATAACCCATGACTTGCTTGTAGTTCCATTTGAAACCATTTAGGAATCTTCAGCATCACTGACTGTTGTGATTTTAAGGCAAGTTTCACAACATTTGTTGTTTTCCTTAAAAAATAGCTCCTGGAATCATGTACTTATGAAGTTATCACTGCTGGTGGCTGGAGAAGAAAGTCTGAACATGTTATCCAAAGCAACTGCACCATCAACCCAACATCTCACTGGAAAATAAACATTTACTTTTAAATGAATCTTAAAATTTTGAGGAGGGACCTCTCTCATTTTCAGTCATTTGGTGCCAGCAACACTGAACCTTATAGAAAGCAAAGCTCAGGGAATTGTCACCAACAAATTTGTCATAGTCTTCTTCATCTTCACTTATGCATCACTAGGAGACCAAACTAGGTTTAAATCCTAATTACCACTTATTTATAATCAAGGACTGACAGGAAAAATCATCATAAGAACGGTCCTATAGGTATTACAGGATATCCCTTGTCCCCTGTAACCCTTTCTGCCATCCCCTGAAGCTAAGAGTTGAAGGTAGTGCATTTGTAACAAAAACAAGATTTTCCTTCTACGGGAAAAAGTAATTAGCCACTGGGTGTGGAAATATTTTGCATTAGCAACATTTTAAACTCAAACTGGAATGCAAATATCCCTGTTGAGACTGCATGACTAGGAGAAACCGCAACCCTTCAGCTATAGGGAGATTTCTGTGATCAGCTTCTGTGAGACTGATTTCAATTTCTCGGTCAAGGAAGTACACACCAGCAAACAAGGTCCATTGATGCAGTTGAGGAGCCAGATATCTCCACGTACTTTCTCAGGATGTTATGTGCTGTTTTGCTTTCCAGAGGGCCAGGCAACAGGCAGGGCAGCCTCTCTACTGTAATGCCAAAGTTACTAAAGCTGAGCTGTAGTAGATACACCTACTTCTGCGAGTATGACATGGTAGTGATAGGTGAAATAGATTTCTCTCCATTCTCTCTTATTTGTACTGCAGCAGAACCATTCAAGATCAGTTGCCTTCTAAGGGAGCTTCTTTAGAGAAGAATTAAAGTAATTCCTGGCTGAAATTGCTTATTGAACTACTTGGAAACAAGAATTCTTCCTGGGGCCCTTTGCGGTTTTGTCTAGATTTTGGGAAACCAAAGAGGTTTTGGCTTTTCAGACACATTTTGAAATTCATTGTTGATTTTTTTTATCCTTTTCCCATCATCTAAAGGAGGAAAAAATGACCAGCTGTAATTAACAGATGAGACATAGGACAATCTTGAATGGGGAAATGGGGCAAGAAGAGTCAGGAGAAAAATACAGGCATCTTAGATCAGAAGTTAGTGTTCAGCTGATCACACTCCTGGTGCCTTTCTGCTTTTTGGCTTGAATTCCTTCCAACTATCAGGCAGTTAGCCTGTCCTGAGTGTGGAAAGTTTCCTACTAGTGACAAAACAGTTAAAAGGCAAAATGCTCAGTTGGCTTTTTAAGTCTACATCAACATTGGATGTGATTGCAACCCAGCTAGCTGTAAAAAAGCTACTAGCTATTTGAATTACTAAACCTAGCTAATTTGGGTCCCAAAAGCAGTGGAGATTCAACAGCATGGACTGCATCACAAACTGAACAAGGCTGGCTGGCATGTGAGCAAAGTCACTGTGTCATTTGTGATCAAGTCTCTCTGTAGTGGAGGAGAGAAGCAGCATTCTGTACGTGGCAGAGGTTTTTGCTTCCAAGATAGCAGTTCCCACAGTCACTTCCCATTGACGTGTATAAGTAGGGTTTGTCATGGACATGCATGACAACAGTGTGGTGATGGAAGAGAGAAAAGGGGAATTTGATTCTATACCAGAAGAGGAGGGATTGCAATGACTACCTTGCCTTTTAAATGTTGGGTGTTTCTGTGTGCCTGTGTCAAAGCAAGATGCTTATGGAAGGAAGGGAAATTGTCATTCTGTCAGAAAATGGAGCACTGGAAATGCTCTGATACTGTATTTAGTTGTTGCCCTGCTGCAGAAAAACAAGAACTGCCAGAAGAAGAGAAGGTGTTTGAGGTAACTGTAACTATCATGTTTCATCATGGAGGTTCAAAAAACAGTGGAGAGAAACCCCAAGCTGGGATTGTAGTTCCCCTATCCCTTTTGGAAGCAGAAGTGGGAACCATTGAGCAGTGAATAGTTTGTGCGTCTTCTGTCTGCAATCGTGAACTATTTTAAAAAGATTTACACAAGTGTTATAGACAACTCACACCTTAAAATAAGGGTCTTCCAATTCTAGATTGGGTGTTATTGTTGGCAGGCCAGGAGGAGAATGTAACACTGATGGCAGCAGTGGGCAGGAGACAAGACTAAAGTTACCTGATGAGTCACAGAACTGATGAGTAAGACTTATTCCTGAGCTGAATCACCTTGTGATTCTCTTTGACTTGACAAGAGTAAAGCCATAGTGTGGAGATATTCATTCTTCCGCATGTCTTTGGCTGCTTTGTACCCTGCATGGAGCAACATGTCCTGTGTTCCCAGCTACCCAGGACAGACAGGCCCTTGCCATTATGGACAAGGAGCTCTTCATTATAATGTCATTTGTGAGAGCTGATGCAATAGAAACCAACCACCATACTTCCCTAGCAGTGAGGCTACAGAAGCAAGGCATTAGGCCAGAAGATCATTTACACTTACCAGGATTCACTTTCCCAGCTCTGAGAGATGTTCACCATGAGGCACTGGCCAGGTCACTTTGTCTCAGTGTGTACTTCAGTGTCTGTAAAAAGCCACGAGTAATGCTACTAGCCTCTCAGGAGTGAAATGGTTTGAGGCCCTCCATGAAAGGTGCTATACAAGCCCAAGCTGCCATTGTCAAGCCAGGCCCAACAATACCTTGTGGAATGTGTGCTTTTTATGTTTGTTCTGGGACCATGGGGAACAATGCCCTTTCAGGACAATAGATGTCTGCAATTCATGGTGAATTTCCTTTCCTTCTCTCATTAAAATCCATTCATTTCCAGTTCAGCCTCTTCATTCTCAAACATACATCTTGGATATTTGTCAACTTCTATTCATCCTATTTAGTCTGCGCATCTAATCTCTCTGAGACTAAACATTTCCTCTGATGGCAGAGCCTTAAGAGTACTATTCTGCCAACTGGGATGCATTGAGGAGAGCCTCTTGGCAAGCCAGCTCATTCTTGGGGAACACACATATTTGAGTAGTGAGACCTCAGGCATTTGTGCTGTGCAAGAGACCGCAATGCTCAGCACTCAGTAAAACTCAGAAAAGAACCACTGCCTTGAAAAGCAGGATGCCTATTGGCAAGTGTTCTGCAAGATGGGTATGGAAAGCTGGCTTCAGTGCTCAATTTAGTTCTTGACTTCCTATGCAATTTCAGGCAGGTCACTTCATTTCAGAGTCTCTAGCCTGTGGAGTAGTAACACAAACTTGCTTTTTGTGCATTTTGTCACTGTACTTCCCACCTGCTCTGCCGGCTAAAAGAGAGTGGAAGAGCTTAGTGGTAGTGTTCCCTAGTATGAAGTGGAGGGAGACTGACTCCATTCAGATTAAGCTACCCAACAGCCGTGAGATCCCAGCAGCTTTGGTTCAGTATCGATCAAGCAGTATTTGACCCATTCACACAAAGAAAGTCTCTGTTCTCAGCTCCTTAGGCTAGCCATTTTACCCTGCTCTCTTTAAAAGAGAAAGACACTGACGTCATTGGCACTCAAGCAGGAGGCTCCTGCTGTCCAGACACCAGAGATCCATGAGAGCTTGGTGACATCTGGTGGGAACTGGAAGGATCACAAGCTTTTTTCTGCCATTCTCTGCTACCTTCCCTCTTCTGCACTGTGAGCTTTTCTTCAGGACAGGAGTTCTCTGAGGACTGGAGCTATGAAAATCTTAAGAAAATATAACCTAAAGAAAATGAAAATTTGGGGTTTTCCAGTTTTCCAGTGGAAAATCAAGGGTAGAAAACTTTTTTCTAGGCTTTGCTGAAATGTTTTTTTTTTCTAGCACAAAAAAGTTCATTAATATCAGAAAATGTGATTTTCAAAAGAAATTTGCAATTCCCATCACTACCAAATAAATTATAAAACAAATTTAAAATATCTTCCCACAAAAAACAGGTAAGCCAACAGCTGTGAGAAATTTCTATTGATTTTATACTCAAAATCACAAGAACACAAAATCACAACATTATGCTATAAGGGTGCATAAGGATCACTGTGTTTTAGATATCAAGTCTTATAATTCTAATGGGATATAGCAGAGCTGAAATCTGAGGTACGAGATGAATCAGGAGGGCTTTTTACGAACTTTAATACAAAGTGTGGACCCAGTTCTGGCTCCACTACACTGAACCGAACCATTCCCAATTTACAAAAGTGCATAGTAGAGAGATTTGCCACACAAAACTGTGTTGAAATCTAGAAGAACAGCTAGAGTGACAGTTGGCAGAGGCTGAGTTATTAATGGTCACTACTGCAGCCGCTGTCTGAGTGGACATTAGAGCCATCCTCTTCCATTTCTGTTCCAGTTGGATGGCTGGTATAGTCAAACTTTCTGAATCTGCCACACTACAGCAATGGGTAAAATGTAGTGAAAATCCAAGCACTCCTGTACAAATTTGGCATTGGATTTTTGCAGAAATGTTTTTATCAGCCTGGTCAGAACACCAGTATAAATAGCAAATGGTCCAGGTCACATTTGCTCATCAGGCAGTGTCAGACACCTGTGGTATATGCCAGTCTCCATTGAGTCTTGAACTCTGCATATATACACCTTAATCTGGAAAGTATCATTGTGGGTAAATTCAGCAGCCCACTTGTAAACTGCCAGATCTGAATATGTGTGCCCTGTGTTTGCATTAGGAATGGGTCTGACAGTGAGCATAAAGCTTCACTGAAGGGAAGAACAGTGAAGTTAAGGTTATATTCAGGCTAATACTGGTAAGGAAAGTGGAGATGTGTTGCTATGAGTTAAAATGAATTATCCCATTGGGTCTGCATGCAGATGCAGATGAAGGGATTTTTCCTTTTTTTTTTCCCTGGGTCTTTTTAATCCTAGAAACATAAGCACTCTTGCCTCGCTCTCCCATTTTTGCAAGTGCACTTTTTGGATCTAGCTGTGCATAGCATCCTTGCAGCTTCATGAGAGGGGCCAAGTAATATCCAACAAAGACAAGATTTTCTCCCTATGTCTACTAGATGTTGGACCAGTATATTCCCCCAAAAAATGAAAGACAAAGGATTCCATGCCTTTGCAGAAGGTTTTGAGGGGCTTATATGAAAAGGGGAAGAGTCTGAAATGTTACCAATCTCCTTTTCTTCTTTGTCCCTTTCTAGGATTTGTTATGGAATGAGAAAGAATGGAAGTAGGAGGAGGAAATCAGTAAAATGATGGTCAAAGTTTTCATAACTGATTGTGAAGACTACACTAGATACAACAACTACTGAGAGTCCAGCATGTAGATACACAGCACATCCTGAAATTCATCCCCCTACAGGATCCTGAACTGGGGCTTTAAAGTCACCGGTAAGTTCACAAAGCTATTGCTGCAACCTATTTACCATTTCATCCTTCAGTAAGGAAGGGTTAGGGTGGAGAACAAAGTAGATTTTCAGGGTGAAATCCATCAAGTCCAGAGCAGATCTCCTCTGAGGTACCTGGGGTAAAGGTTTTCACTCTAAGGCTTCAGGTTGCTTGCCTTGAGCTCCTCAGACCCCTTCATCCCTTCACATGCCAGTTCCTCTCCGCAATGATGTCACGGCATATAATATTACTGCTGATAGCCTTATTAGCAGAGCCAGTTCTCCAAAAGCCTCCTTACAGGAGGCTGCTTGCTATGGAATGAGCTATGGCTCTATTGTTTATGACAGCGTTAGGTGACCTAATTCACTCCAGTGTGCCCATCACGCATATCCTCACAAGGTGGTTTTCCCCTCTGACAGGCCATTGTCAGTACCCCTTCTTCTTGTGGTCTGCTGGCCCTAACCTCATGTTTGCACCAACACACAGATACACACAAATGTGTCCCTTCCCATGAGCTAGTTAATGCATATCTGCATGGGCATAGTGAGCACAGAGCATCAGCCTAAAGCTACTTGGACAGGCCTTAAGTTTTTAATGTAGCAAACTATACAGAGTCTTTAGAATTTAGTCTTGGATAAGCCCATTATTTTAGTTGTCCTGACCAGGGCTGGAGCAGACAACAGGAGTTTCACTGTGTCTTATGACACAGTGATAAGCAAATCTGGTAAATCCACACTGAGAGGGAAAGCCATGTTCACCACCACACTACATGGCCTCGCTGTACAGAGCCTGATGGCATCTTTTGAGGCAGAACTGTGATTCTCCATCACAAAGCACAGACAGATGCTACTGTAATGAAGACAAAATCCCTAGTGGGTGAAAAAGAACACTTAGTTGAATGGTATTGATTCTGTTTTGCTGAGAGCAATGTTACATGCATTTACACTCATGCATGCTCACACAGAAACACACACTTTATGGTAACATAAATTGAGGAGTGAAGAGATGCCTTATTTCAGTGTAGATTATTCTGTGATTTGGCAGAGGGGGAAAATAAAGAAAAGAGGACAGTACTCTGAGGAGCTAAACAGCAGTGAGAATTCTCCATGCCTGCCCCATTTCCTATATAATTTGTTGACAATCTGCATCCACACCAACCTGCTCCCATGACAGTAATGACTGGTGGATGCATCCACTCTAAAGCAGATTCCCTTCCCAGTCCTACCAGTCCTCTCCCAGACCAATAGATATCAATTGCATCTGTGCTATGAGATGGATTTGGAATGGGCATGTTCTGCTTCTTCTGGAAGCCAGGGCAGTTGCTATACGCAGGCTTGGTACCCCTAACTATGGAGGAGATAATTGAGAATTAAAAGCAGATTGGTCACATCCTAGTCAGTGTTCAAAGAACAGCCTGACAGGAAGAGAAGTGCTGGAGTTTTGGAGGGAAACCTCAAAAAGAACTGAGCATGTGTGAACCCTGTGGCTTAAAGCTGCGGAAAGGAGGAAGCCTTGAGTGGATCAGGAGAAGAGCAGCCAGGACAGACCTCATAAACACATCAGTCAGATCATTTTGGTGCAAATGTAGTTATGCTTTGTGTGGTGGAAAATAAGGGATGAGGATATGATTAAACTTTACTAAACTTACCTGGGAATGAATGGACAAATGAATGGTACCAAACGTGCTTGGATTAAGGACCAGCCTAGTCTGTCAAGAGCAGTGTGGTACAGGGCCAAGAAAAGCTAAACAGTAACCTGGAGTGTGGCAAGAAACTTTCTGCACTCTGTTCTGAGTCCTGTATATGGGTTATTTTTGAAGTTTTCTCAGGGAGGTGATCTGCATAATGATTGTGAGACAACTTAGCCTGAAGCTAAAGAGAGCAGCAGCTTTGGTAAAAGATTTTTTTCCCTGCCCAAGGCTGTAATCATTTTGGGTGGGCTACAGGCCCTCAACCAATACAGTCTTGACCAGCTGGAGATAGCTCTGCTGCACTTTGGATCCCTCAAGGACTTTACACCAAACTGTGAGTAAAGGTACACTGTAAGAAGTGGGGTGGTGGCTGGTGTGAGAACATGTTGCCTTATTAACCAGACAGCTAAGAGGGGAGAACTGTTGCCGAAGGGAAAGGAGGGAAAGTTTCATCTAATGGATATTGTTAACATATTTACTTGTTGGTGGTGTTCCCTGGTTATTCTGTGTCCTTCTCAGTACTGAAGGAGATAATTGAGTTTCAGCAGATCCTTTGATAGAGCTCAAACCACTATTACGTAAGTCCCCAAGAAGAGCCGTTGGATAATTGAACCTGGCCTTTTGAGCTGCTGACAAATCTGGCAGAAGAACATAACCCAGCAGCCACCCACATTCTTAGTTTAGGATCTAAGTGAATGTTGATGAGAGGGGGAGTAGGTGGAGGTCTCCATGAGACTGAAAATCTCAGCGGGAGCTGGCATGGAGCGCTGTGGAAGGAGATGCTGTTGCCTGGGGCAGCGTTGCAATGAAGGAGCTGAGCATTTGTATTGAGCTGAGAGGTGTGGTCATCCCACTGCTGCTGGCATCCCAGGCTTTGTCCGGATTCTGATTATGGGAACAGTTTTAGATCTTTTGATCTAAAATTGCTGTCAAGCGAAAGGAATGATACTCAGTCTGTGCTAAATGGCTCAAGTTAGGTGGTACTAATAGGATTTCTAGCTGTGAAATAATCACTTTGGTCCTACTTGCTGCTCAAATGATAAATTTAGCAAAATCCTCCTCCTTTTCAGGGGACAGGTAAATGGAATGAAAATAGCTCACAGTCATAAGAAATACCTATTTCTCTTAATGAAGCAGCACAAATTTTATAGTAACAGACACAGATGCTTGCTACATGTATTCTAACACACATACAGTAATGCTGGTGAATTTACAGTAACTGAAGAGTGCAAGCAGGAAGAATATTTTGTGCTTTGCATCGCCTTTTCCCCGAGCACTTCCTTGACATTTTGCAAGCATTACCTGTGACTCATGTATCTCCTGTAAGATGGAAAAACAGTAAACAAGGAAAATGAGGCATGATATCATTAAGGAACTTGTCTTACAATTAATTCTAAATGTGGTGAAAAGAAGAATGCAGGAGTTCTGGAGGAATCTGTATAGTGCTATTCCAAGTTACATAATGAAACACTTTATTTCTCTTTTATCTCCTGAAAGTTGAAATTCCCCAACAGTCATGCAATTATTTCATCTAGAATCCCAATAAAATCAGAAAGCATTGCCTGTTTTCCTGTTGAATACACAACTGCAAATTTTGCCTGGTTTCAGTGGAGAAAATAGATGTGAGATGGAGGCAGGATAGTTTAGTGAGAAAGCGAGGTTCTGTTCTTGCCTCTTGCATAATGACAGCCTTCGGATCTCTGTGACAGTGTTATCAATAGGGGGTTTCTTTGCTGACCTGGTGCTAAACTTGCAGTAAAATGTGGAGCCAACTGAGTGAGGTTAGAGATTTCCTTGGAAGTAATCAACAGTTTTGGAGCTGCTATCTCACCCAACATTTCCAAAGGTGTGTGAGCAAAGAAGGAGCGAAGTTTCTGTGTGCCACAGGTGTGTTTTTGTGTGTGATGCTATTTGTGGCAAGACTGCAGGCCAGGCACGCTCTCTCCTGATGTTGTAGCCCCAGTTCCTGCTTTATCAGCCTTTTCATGTGTACAATAACAGCAGTTTCCCTGCACTCATGGTGGGGATTTGCTTTGTGGCTACTAGTGTTGCTATAGCTACATTTTCCTAATGTTCATTATTTCCCATAGTGTCCTTGTCACTTATCCAAGGATGCTGGCATTAAGCAAGCTCACAGCACGTCCTTTCTGCCTTGGAAACTATTGGTAGGTGGACTGAATGGACCAAGAGGTACTGCAGCTGGTGCTTTGCCTGGGGTAAATCTACTTCAACCATGAAGGAAATGGTCAGGGAAATAGGAGCTTTTTTACAGAAGTGTGATGGGAAAGGAAAGCCTACAGTTGCTAGGGCTCCTTTCCAAGGGGGCTGAACTGGAAGGAGGAGAAGTAATTGTCATCTCTCAAGAGAACAAATGCGGGGAAGGGAGAGCGTGTAGGCAACATTGGTTAATTGCTAGGTTGTGTAATGAGCTGGGGTGCTGGACAGCTACTGTATAGTCCCCATTGTGTCTGTCCCCTGGTTGGGGGTGTACTGCTCTCAGGCATTTTAGCTGTTTTTTGTTTTTGAATGGTTTAATGAGCAAGCTAAATAGCTCTGAAATTCAAGGCAGGATCTCTAAAAGCTCACTGTCCCTCAGGCATGCATGTGTATCTGGTGCTGTGCAGACAGGGCAGTGAATTCTCAACAACCACCTACTTCCTGCAGGAGAGAGCCCAGTACAGAGTCTTTGTTGCACAAGGAAAGACACCGAAGAGTCAAGGCTAGCTAGAAAGTAGGGCTGGTCACTGGCTGACTTTGAAGAGGTACTTTTGACTCTTCATCCTCTTTTAAACTCTGTCTTGGCTTCTCAGGGCTTGATTAGTGCTTAAGTGATATTAAAACAGCAACTCTCTCAAGCTAGTAGGTACCAGAACACAGTATATCTCCTAATTTCAATAGACATGCAGTTGTTGGATGGAACCTCTTCCTTACTCTGAATCATCATTGGCATGCTAGAGCCACAAAGATGATTAAGGGATTGAAGTATCTGTCAAACAAGGAGAGTCTGAGAGAGATGGGGTTGTTTAGCCTTGAGAAGAGAAGGCTCAGGGGAGATCTTAATAATGTGTATAAATTCCTTGACAGGAGGGAGTAAAGAAGACAGAGCCAAACTCTTCTCATGGTATACAATGAAAGGACAAGAGGCAATGGGCACAAACTGAAATACAGGAAATTCCATATAGAGATGAGGAAGAACTTTTTTACTGTGAGGATGGTCAAATACTGGAACAGGTTGCCCAGAGAGCTTGTAGCATCTCCATCCTTGGAGATATTCAGAACCTGACTGGACATGGTCCTGAATAACCTGCTCTGGGTGACCCTGCTTGAGGAGGGGTGTTGGACTGGACAAGCTCCAGAGGTGCCTTACAGCCTCAACTGTTCTTTGGTTCTGTGATTCTGTGGTATCTGTTATATGCTTTCAGGTCTGAAGAAGCATGAATAGAGAATGAGTTGCTATTCTTCCTGGTATGCATTGAGTAATTGACCAAAACAAGGAAAATTATACCTGTATGGCACTACAGAACACTCTTCTGGTTTCACAAGCTTATTTCTAAACCTACAGAGCTATGCCAGTGCAAAATCACGTGCAAATCGTACTTTAATGTTACACATGCCTTTATAAACCCTGTGTCTTCCCATCACACGAGCTACTGCACATTTAAAAGATCAAACTAATAGTTAACTCTCACCTTTAGTCCACTTAGACTGCACAGGCCATCTCTCTCTTCAGTGGGGAGATCTCAGCTGGCATCTGTTTTTTGTACTATTACGATAATATTCAGTCATGTTTGCAAGCAGTAGGCTTCCTGTTGATTCCAGAACTGTGCTGATTTAACAGCTGTCAGAAATGCTGTTGTCCTTCACTGGTAACTGAGACACATGACACTCTCCAGTCCTCATTCTGCAGATGAGTTTGCAACATATGTGACAAAAGAAACCAATGGCCTAACAAGAGAAAACAGTTTACAGAGTTTATCTCACACTAAATATGCCCAATTAGAGTTTAAATATCCACATTTAAACTGATTCAGCTGTTCACAGTGTTTCATAAAATCAGTGTTTTTAAAACTCCAGTAGGATTTCAGTGAATAGAGAAAATGCATCATTCTGAGAGCAGCCTTGCTCTCAGATCAAGAACAGGCTTAGGCACGAGTTAGGGTCTGCTCAAGATCTGGGCAGAGCCTGTCAAAATCCTAGACATGTGGTATCTGCCCTTTCCTGAGTTAGACGCAATATTTCATTATTTTAGGATCTCTAGGACCAGCTGCAGGATGCTTGGACAGTTTGTAGCAGCATGCAGCATGCAGCACTTTCCTGGCCAGGCAGAGCTGGAGAGAGAGCACTGCCTCCGGCCCAGCACGTCTTGGTAAACCTGTTGAGTGAACTTCAGTGAAAGTTCATTGAGTAGTTCCGTCCCAAGGGCACAAGTGACTTAATTGTAGTTAATGTTGTAACACTAGTGATTTGCCCATAGGTGGCGGTATGTGACAGCTGTTATTTTGTAATACTGGTGGCATTTACATTTATTGCACTTGCGCCATCACGCCAGACTTTGTTGTTAAGCACGGCCATAAACTTTAAACAGGAAGACAGTTAGAGAACAGTTACTGACTAGCCTCTCTGATTTTCTAAGAAAGTTAGAAGGAAGCCCAATTTTAGTCATGCAAGTTTTAAAAATACGAGCTGGTACCTCTAAAAGTCAATTATTCAAACCTGACGATGGTCCTGTAGCCAAGAGCTCCCATTCTGGCTTGGGTGGAGATTGTAAGGTATCTTGCTGTTGAAGATGGGGGAATTATAGTGCACAGAGCCATGAGCATGATGCAGTCTGAGTCCGTGGAAATCTGTTAAGGTGTTAAAGGAAAGAACGGCAACACCATTTTCCTCCTACTGATGAGTAATTTTGTAACTTAATAGTTGTGAGATGGTTGTCCTTGTACTTGCTTTAGAATTGAGATGAAATGTTAGGTGCACAAAACTTAGCAGCAGTCTCAACAGCAGTAAAACAGTCATTTTCCCAGTGTATGACGACAAGATGCTATTCCATGGATAGAGCTGCTATCTCAACATCAAGGATGACAGGCAAGATTTTGCACTACAGTATGAATCTGAGGACTAGCAGATGTTTACTTGCTTTGAGTGCTTGTTAGGACAGCCACTGCTTCCAACAGATTTGTCCTTTTGTTTGCATTTGTACTGCAGCTTGTCCTAATCAGTAACTAGGTGGTATGGTAACAGGACTCAGAAGTGCCACTTCGGAAGCAAGCAGTGTGACTGCAGGCACGGACTGAGGTTCTGTATCGTGACATATCTCTTGCATCTTAGGATGTGCGCAAGTCAGTTCACTTTATATGCTGAAAGACATCACATCAGAAATGGGCCAGAGCAGCATGATTCTGTTTTCTGACAGAGGAAAGGTATTTTCCTGACACAGAACCACAGCTCATATCATCTGTGTTTAGTTCCCAGATTTTCCACAAACTCTCTGTATGACCTAGGACAAATCACCAACCCCTGCCTCATTTCCCCATCTCCAAAATGGGACAGTAGATCTTCCTTTCTTTCTGTTTTAGTCTGACTTGTTTACTTAGTGTGAGATTTTTAAGGAATGAACTATACCTTGTTACATGTGAATGGATATCAATGAGCCCTGATATTCATGTGAGTTTTGCGTGAGTAAAGATCACAGAAGTGGGACTCTCATTTGTGCTGTTTGGGGGAAAATTGTGCGTATGTTCTGACTCATTGACTGGTGGATGCAGCTGCTGTGATTTAGGACAATGCTGGACCAATCTGTCGATTGCACCTCATTACTGGAGGTTACTGTCCCGGCTGCAAGGCTGCCTGAAGTGAATTTCTGCCTATATTTCAGTTATTGCAGTTCCTCATACAGCATGTCAGCTTTAATTGTCTTTGTCAACCACAGCTCATGAATCAAAGCCCAAGGTAGTTCTTTTTATCATCAGTACACCCCAGTGTAATGATTTTGCCTAGTTTCTGAACCTGAAGATGAATACAGCAAATGATAACTATAGTCACAAAATTACATTTATATGAGCAGCAGTGCTATTGATTTAGATGACAAGAAACCCACAAAACTGAAGTATAAATAGTGTGATATTTCACCCAAAGGCATTTGGAGAGTGACAGGTGTGTTGTGAATCAGAGCTGTGCATTGGAAAACCTTTCAGAGAATTACTAGAAATAAAGCAAATCTGTTGTTTCTTATTTAGAAGAAATACAGATTCTTGAATTAGAGAGGGGTGTAGGTGTGGTCTGCTGTATTTCTTCCTGATAAATACAGCTGGTCACCAAAGCCATCATTTCTCTGATTTGTACTTCTAATCAGCATTTTTAAAAGCAGTTGGCTCAGAAATAATGCTGTGGCTATTCATCAGAGATTCTTTTCCAAGGCTGGCTACAAATTTGTGCTTCCAATTTTACATACACCGAAGACTCATTTTTTTCCTTACCCCTGTAAGCATATATCTCAGGGAGGTACAGTTGGACCATAGGTTTATAGTAAGTCCAATTGACAACATGTAAATAGATCTGTAGAATCATGAGCAGTGCCTAAGCACTGCTGGCATCAGAGGCCTCATTATGTAAGAATTCAAGTATTCATCCTC
The DNA here is from genome assembly GCF_003343035.1 of Apteryx rowi. NCBI lineage: Eukaryota > Metazoa > Chordata > Aves > Apterygiformes > Apterygidae > Apteryx > Apteryx rowi. The sequence goes on along the minus strand of NW_020448085.1, from coordinate 5,026,457 downwards.
CCTCAGAAATATATTTTTCATATGCCTGCTTATCTACAATGGCTTTGTTTCAGAGCTGTTCTTTACATCTTTTCCTGTAGAGATAATGTTAACTAGAGAGCAGTCATCAAAGACATCTTCTTAAGGAAGAAAGCCAAAGCCAAAATTTTCTAAACTTTTCCCATTAAGCTCGGTGAGTGCATGATCTTAGAACGCATATCAGGCCCTGAGAGATGGATGGCTGAGAAATGCTAATTTGAGTTCATATATGAACTTAAAGTACAAAACAGCTCATCAGAGTCTGGTCTTAGGCAGTCTGGGATATGTCAGCTGGTAAAACATAACTGTATAGGACAGCTGAGCAGGGCTCTGAAGGACATAACTGCACATAGCTGTGTTGACTGTCCATCTCCCCCATCCCCAAAACAGCTGACTGCACCATAGATGTTACTGTAAGTAAATAACTATTTACATCTTTTGATATGAATATTTAAGTTGGAAAAAGCAGATTCCCTTACAAATGAAATTCCCTATGCTGAAATGAGTCTTAATAGTCTTCTAGCTGTTGTTCTAAGTTTATCTACACTTGAAGTTCAGTGGCCCAGTCTATAAAGGACATGAGATCTCCCAGTAATGTAGTGTAAAAGAAGACACCTGTGAGATGCAGAGCATCCTGTTTAAGAAGCATAAAAAGTGAAGTGATTTGGCTTATTCAGGAGGTCTGCAGCAGAGCTAGAAACCGAGTCCCCCACTCCTATGTTGAAAAGGGAAGCTGAGGAGAAATTGTTTCTTACTGTCCCCAAGAGACCATGTACAGCAGCCACATCTGCTAAGCACTCTCTGGTGACTCATTGCTTATTTCTCCAACTGTGGTGTCTATTGTAGGAAGAAGCTATGTCTGACATTTCGGTCCTTCCCTCCTCAAAATTTATCTGCTGTCTAGACTGACTGTCAGCAGCTGAGTGAATGAGTAGCACTAGTATGGAGGTGACTAACCTTTAGCTCCAGACAGGCACAGAGCTAATCACCCCTTGCAAGTCTGCAGTTTTCTTAAAATGTTTCCAGGCTGTGGGTTGAAAGACTTCTCTGTAGGGTCATCCCTGGACTGAGAGCAGGGACAGATGGAGGGCCTGTCACAAGGCAGGTGGTAAATTGATCTATTGGGCTTTGCTCAAAGTTGATTTGAGAGGCTCTGAGATTTTCTGTGGATGAAAGTTTCTTTGTTATGTAACAGATTACAAAATAACTGAACAGAAAGTTGTATTTTATCTCACTCTGCTAGCAGCACCATAGCCTAGAAAGACCCGATCTATGTAAAGGTGTGGGGCTAATCCCAAAGAAAGTTCTGTTTGAGTGAGGATGTCAAGGTGGGAATCATAACCATAGCATTTGTTTAAAAGCATTTAATTATAATATTCCTACAGTATAAGAATATCGGATATGGCAGAATGTCTCAGATCCACAGTCCGTAGTCTGACTGCGTTTGACAGAGGTCAGTGGTATCTGGGAATGTGCAAAAGTTACCACCATGACAAAATCTGTCCATAGGGGAAGTTTAAATATAAGCCCCCATTAATAAAAGATTATTTTTCCCTGGAGGTCTTACTGTTTGGTTAAGTATTACAACAGCTATTTCATACAAAGAAATGAAATGAAACCCAATCCAATATGTTTTCAGAAATCTTTTTAATATCCCAGTAAAACAAGAAACACTTCTGTCAAACAGCTGCAAAGATGATGCACAAATCTGGAGGAACAAACAGTGCCACAAAAACTATCTTCCAAATCCAAAATGCTTGTTCTAAACCACAAAAAAAAAACCATCTTTGCATAAAGTCCAGGAATATTTTCACTGAGAAGCTTTTTAAAGTTGTTGTGGTACAAAAAGTGAATTGTGCATTAGTGTGCAGTGTTATTTTGCATAGTAGTTCATGTACAATAAATAAAATCAAAGTAAAAGGCCAAATACCAAACGGAGGTAACAAAGTTACTAACAAAAATTTGGCTGATGATGCTTGACAAAATTGTGCAAATAGTCCTTTATATGCAACATAAATATAGTAAATTCATAATGTAGAGAGAATGACGCTTTCTAGAAGGCTCAAATTCAATTAATTTAAGACAAAACATTGGATTCTGTTTATATATACACCAATGTAAGTCCAGAGTTACTCCACTGATTTGGAGTTACTCTAGATCTCTATCAGTGTGATTGAAATTAAGCATCTGGCTCGTATAAATCCTATTTCCAGTTTTTCCTGACTTCCAGCAAATTATCTGAGGTCAGAAAGCCAAAAATGGCCATTGGCTTTAATTATAATTGTATTATAGTGGCTTTTTCTAAAAGGCTTACTTTTAATTTGTGTTTAATGCCTCGTTCTTTCTGAGTCATAAACCTCTCATTCATAATGAAAAGAAACAGCTATTTTATTGTCTTTTCAATACTGTAGTTTTATAGTCAAAAGCCTATTAATATTTTCTCCTTTCTTGAGATTAAGGAAGTTTTAAAAATATGGGCAGTTTAGTTAAATAAATGCTGTTATCATTTTCTATGTTTAAAGTTAATCTTCCAAAGCATATCTAATAATTCCACTTCCATATATATCAGCTTCTAGATAAAGTAATTGTAAGCACTATAGAAATAGTTACAATCTTATGAACTCGGACAAATGAAACCCCTCAATGAACCTTCCCATAAGAGACACCAGAGAGCCTTCTAGAGTTTAATTTAGGTTTAAACCTCACAGGGGCAGACAGTTGGGGAAACAGTAGATAGCTGCTCAAATTCAAACTCACACAAACTGAAACACTTTTTACAAGGGAAATAAACTGTACAGAGAGTTATTTACTCTGATTTAAAGATCTGATGCAGCCCTTACTGAAGCCAATGGGACTTTCCATAAACTGGAGCAGATCCTAGATAAGAATTATGTGATAGTTAATCAATGGAAATGATCAGGGAAAGAAGAAACGTAAATGTGTGCCACAATACGCACACATACACAGTTATTTCATCTGGTCTAGTATTGCATTCTTTTTACATGGATGCACAATGAAAGAATACTAACACTGTCTACAGCTGTTTCTATCGCTGGAAGAAAATAAACATTCCTTCCAGTTGCTAGAACTCTCTTCCTGCTTTGAAGAGCACTAGCTAGGGTTTTGAGGTGTCCTATCTTTCTGTCAGTCTCTTGATTTAAGATTTCCAGTGATGGCGGTATAAATTCCTGTGCTGGAGTGATGCCTGGAAATGATTTGACATTGTTCAAGCAACTAGAGGTAAACAAATGGAGTCCTTCTACACAAAAGCATAACTACAGTAGGAAATACTGATTTGCAGTACAGGAGCCAAAAATGTACAGCTATATGTTAGGGTCAGCTAATCTTCAACCAACACCAACAGAGCCTTAGATCTTTTCAGCTGCCGTTTGGACAGTAAAGCTAAATCTAGAGGCTGCTTTCTCCTCATCACAGTCCAAAAATATGTTCCTAACAACTAATATGTTATTACAGAGAACACTCAAATTGTCCATGGTAATTTAACAGTAGTGTTGCAGTTCTGGCTGTTTCTCCAAACTGCGAGCCAAGATTTAAATGACTTGCCTAGGGCATGTTAACCAAAGTTTAAAAATGGTTTAAAAATCAGAGTAATCTAACAGAGCATGTAGTACAACACTTGTCTGTCCTGGCTTAACATCCCTTTATAATGGTTGAGTGGTCCCAGGGAGTCCAAGAATAATAGCAACAGGGAAGAGTCTTATTGCAGTCAGTAGGTGTCCATGGCTTGAATGTTCTGAAGGACTTTCAGCACGACTTCGTAACAGAATAAATACTGATCCTGTATGCAGAGGCACCAATGTGAAATACCCAATAACATTCAACATATAGACAAAGAACAATGAACTGGCTGAAGTGCTGTTTATACCATCAGCAGCTTTGCAACGTGGTTACAATAACCTAGTTAATGACATCCTTGTTCTTTTTGTTCTATCACTCATAGAAGTTCAGGAATGCTTTCTTATTCAAGGAAGTACCTGTAAGCATGCGTTCAAGTCTCACTGAGGTCAAAGGAGGTAATCTACAGGCATAAGTTTAGGCACATGTTCAGTCACTATCCTGAAGAAAGATACATCCAAGCATGTGCTTAAATACTTGTCTACATGAAGAAGAGAAAATACATAGTGGCCTTTGCATCACTTAGCCCAGCCTTGTCCTGCTTTTCTTCACACCTCCTGTTTGCTCAAAGTTCAGCTAAACTCATCTTGTCTTTTCCTATATGAAAACTCATTGTGGGGGCTGGTTTGGCTAAGTAGATGGGTTTCCTGAGACAATCGCTCAGCAATAGAGCTCAGAACTCAACTGAAGGTTGCAATTTTGCAGGGTAGTTCTTATGAGATCTTACCTGTTTTGTTCGTAATCCCTGTTATTTGCCTTTCTTTTTGCCTTAAAGAAAAAAAGTTGGCCCTATATCTGTACTATATTGCTGTTTTGCACTGAATTTCAAGTGCCTATAAGCTACACCAAAGGTTGTTTTCCTGTTTTTTGTTTCAGTTAGTTAGTAAGGACCAGCATTTTTATATTTGAATCTATACACCACTTGCATAAAAAGCTGTCATTTTCCTCAAGTGAGAGGGCTAAAATTATGCTTTAAGCCCCTGATTTACCAAAGCATGTGGATGTGTACCATGAATTGGGCTTTTTTAAATCATAGTCTGGTTTGAATATTGAGAACTTACCTTAGTTTGAATCATGCCAAAACGCTGGTGTCTCAGATCTCTCACTATTTGCTTGATGTTGAACTATCAGGAGAGAATAGGTTTTATTTTGTTGAAGACCAAGTTAAAAAGAAAGATTTAAACATATCCTGATGGCAAAACTATTACTCAGTTATTTTACAAATCATATATTTTTAATTATTATCTCTATTGTTCAAAACAACAAAAGCTGGGCTTATTCTATTTTTTTAGGGTGAATTCTACCAGGAACTATTCTTGTCTGAGATACCCACACATATTGTTAGCATATATACTGGTTTGTAGTACATAATACATTGCAATACTTAACAATGACTTGTTTGATACTTACACATAGATCTTTTTCTATATAGCTCAGCAAAACTTCAACACACAGCAAAACTCCACTTCTTCCAATCCCAGCACTGCAGTGAGCAACAACAGGTCCTGTCTTGTGAGCTTTTCTCATGTAACAAATAAATTTTACAAGCTGCTCAGCTAGTGTGGGAGTACCATGGTCTGGCCAAGTGGTAAATTGCAAATGACTTATACTGCGCTTCTCTTCTGTCTGGAAGAGAAAGATCAGAAATGTGTATTGACTGAAATATTAGTAATATAGTTATATGAAGTCAACCGAAAAAAATGAATACAAACAACAGAGAAAAAAGCTTTTGCTTTTTTCCCAGTGTTTCCATCAAAAAAAGCTAAATGAAAAAAGGAATAGTATTGTCATATTCTGGTAAAGACTTGTATTATAAAGATCTGAGTCTATCCGCTAACTCTTCTGCAAAATCGTTATCTAAATAACTGAAGACAACACAAAAGAATCCAGGAGCTTTTAGGACTGAAGCCTTCCTGATAAAGTTCCAGTCAGGGTGGCTCAAGGAAACAAAATGACCTTTAGACAACCAAGGCATTCAGTGAATTAGAGCCATATTCATGTCTGATTCTGTGAGCTACTTACTTATAGAAAGGCTGTGAGCTGCAAGGCAAATACCATAAATGACAGATGCACAGAGAGAAGGTAGCAATGGCTCCCAGTAGCCCTGTTATGCCTCTGTGGGCTGGGGTTGGGATGGAATAAGTAGGTGGGTTTTAAGGTTTCTTTCAGGTTTACAGAAATGCACTCTCAGAAGCCATAGGCCTGAGAAATTTGCTTGATATAATTGTGGATGAGATACTGAAGTTACTTTGTTGCCCCGTAAGGCTGTAGTTATCTTATTTGTTGGTTAGAAAGGAAAACAAAGAAGTTAGAATCTTTTAAGAATTCCATGAACTGATCTGTCCTTCTGAAATTGCTCTGAATTTTTACGTTCCAATTTCCATGTTCTTACAACTAGGTTCTGTATTTGTTAGGTGTTTAATTTGCGGTCAGATTTGTAACTTCATGTGCATTCATGTCTTTTCAGGAATGAAAGAAGTGTCATTCTTTCTAAATTCTGGAATGAAAACTACCTTCTCCCCCTCTTTCCTTCCACCCATCGTTACAGAGTAGGAGCCCACTCTGGCAGCCTTTACTAATGATGTAATTTGATAAGAATGATAAGCAATTCTGCAAAATTCTGAGCACACCGATTCTGTGACTACTAAAGAACTAATTTTTGAACATTCTTGTCCAAAATTGGATCCTCTGCTTGTGCAATGAGCAAAGAAGCAGCATCCCATTTACCCTAAATTCATGCCTGTTATTCAATATTTATTCATGTAAACAATTTCTTCATCTACAAAAATATTAACTATACTCAACTTACGTGCTTGTTGATCACTTCTATTATTCTAATTATGAAGTATTCCAGTATCTGGTAACTGCCTAGCCTGAGATGGAAGTTAGCCAGGTCTATAGATTCATGTGGAGGTTCAGGCCAGTATTGATGACATTTGACTTTTCCTAGCTCCACTTCTTTTGTCATCATGGCAATCACATCTGATTCATTCTCCCAAACCATTTGCCAGAAATCAGCTATGGTGGAAGGCAGAGGCCCTTGGGTTATAATATAGAAATGTTCCTCTTCTCCAACTTTCATTCTGATGTAACTTGCGTTAATGTAGCCATTGTTTTCTCCGAGAGGAACTCGTGTCTTATCATCTGCACAGAAACAGAAAGTTGCTCTTTCAGCTGTAGATCTGAAACAGACTTCTACCATATCTAGGATCTAAGAGATGGGGAACCTGAGCCTCTAGCAGCAAAATATTGTCTCTGGTTTTTAGAATATATTTGGCTAGCAGCACTAATATCAATCACTGCTAACAGGAATTCCTGCAAGTACATTGTATGGTTCACTGCAGCTGTATTTCTCTTAAGGTACTTCCATCACACTCTGAAAGCCTTCTAATTAACAAAGAATTGTTTGGCATTTGTTCAAAATAGTGTATTCCACACTGCTATTCATGTATAGCATGGGACCATTGTCACTGGATATTGGTTTTATAAAACAGGAAGTCCAAAGAGTCTGTACTGTATCACTAATACACAGAGGTGGCTGTGTTACAAATTTTGCATGTGTAATCCTGCTGCAGCAGTTTAGAAAGACCTCAAGGGTCCAAAAGGAAAGTTTTCTCTTGCTGTCATGATACCCCTCAGAGAATAGTTTGGCAGTACATTGGAAGTTGGGTTTTAGAGATCCTTGTTAACAGCAATCATTCAGCTCTTGGATTCAAGTCTTTCTTCTAAAATTACTTCTTATCAGTGGTGAAACTTCTTTCTGGCTTAGAATAAGAACAGAGTAGACTAGTTGAAAGATCAGGTTGGATATTATGCTTTCAAATACTTCTGAAAGAATCTTGTAGCTTTTCGAGAGCATATGATTGCTTTGAGAGCAATCATAACTCTGTGGTTTCCACTATACTTTCCAGAATTCCACTGTGTCACAAGCAGTACATGTAACTGTAGATTTAAATATATTTAAAGAGCTGCTATTATAGTTCAAGTTACATTTCCCCATAGAAATATAGTAGATCAATGTCTCTGAGAAAGAGGGAAGGAAACACCAAGACAGCTGGCCCCCTACCAGACCAAGTCCTGCCTTGTGGAGAACAATGCTTCAGAAAGTTATATATTGTGCATCACAGACATCCTTACATAAACTCTCAAGTCCAACCCCACCTCTTTTGGAAAAATCTCACACATTTCATTATTAGTGGAGTTCTCTGTGACTCAGGATGTGTTAGATTTGCCTCCTACAACTCAGTCTTATAGCTGTTTTTCTGGTTTCCCATGTCTTCACCCATTGAATGTGTGTGTATGTCTCATTGGTGTGCATACTTACATGGAAGAATATCTCGATATCTGTTTTTATCACGGTTTTCTGGTGCTTTGCCAGTTCTGCAGTCGTCTATTGGTTTTACCTGTTCTAAAGCCTAGATCAAAGACAAATAGTCAATCCATGTTGCTCGCATCCTTTACAGAGAACCTACGGAGTTAGTAAGCAAATTTTACTGATGTATGTGACCCAGGACTGATAAAAAAAATTCTTGCAGTAGAGAATCACTAAAACATACTCTAAACTTTAGGCCAGGAATTCAAATTACATTGTATTTTCTTCAACCTGCACAAAATTTCTGGGGAATTTAAATGAGGTTTCCAATCCACATCCTCAATACTGGTCATTAAATACGCCTAGTGTATACTACTGTAAAATAGATGTTTAGAATAGTGTCTTGGCCAAAAGTCAGCATTCCTGATCAACAACATGCTGGCTGAATCACCAGCGAATGTCAGCAGATACTTTTCAGTGACAGAGGAAATGATGGATATAGGGAACAACACCAGTGATGTTAAGTGCAAATTGCATGGTCAAAAGTGTTTTATAGCAGATCTGGGGGAATAGAATGCAGTGAAGCCAGGGAGCCAGAATGTGTAAGTTAATTTCATTTACATTTCATGACATTTCATTTCATTTTCATTTGAGTTACCTTCACTTTTCTTCCTCTCTTTTACCTCTTCGTGTGCATTGCACCAACTTGCGCCATGCTTAGCCAGCACATTATGGCACTATACAGTGTATACAGCATGAAACACATGTGACAGTTCTTTCACATCTTCATCAGTTACTACAGCTTTTAGTTGGATAAAATACCCATTGGCTTTGGCACTTCAGTGCTTTTTCTATTAGATCCTTACGTTTTCTGAGCAGACATGTGACTCAGCTCATAGCATCTTATGCTACATCAGTAATGGAATGGAATGAATGGAAATTAATTTATGCTCTTGGGCTTTGAGGAGAGTTAACAAATCTTGTGCACTTGAGCCTATGGGATTTTGTACTCAGAATGTCAGAGGTAGGAAGGAACTAATAAAATTATGATTACTATGGAAAAATGGGAGCAATGTATTTCACTGATGCTGAGTACATCCATTAAAGGAAATTCCAGTATTGTGTTGAAGAATTATGAGATAATCTGTTCTTTGGGAAGTTTACTGATAACCTCCATCCTGAGTACTTCATTTATATCCTGAAACAAAAGAGCTTATATGTTTTTATAATTTTACACTTTTTCATAATTTATATGCCATCAGACATAACTGTGTATTTTCATTATCCATGGAAGTATTTTATTCTTTTTATTTTATGTTTTAGTCCCACAAGGTTCCTGACCTTAATAGCATCTTGTGCCAATATGTTCCATGGATCGCTGGAGCATTGTGTGAAATGTGTGTTTCCTTTCATCAACTAAATCCTTTACCTAGTGAATTCTTAGCAGCATGGGTTTCTTGCTCTATTGCAACTCCTAGAACACTTCTTAGGCTTAAGTTCAGCAGAACTGAGGGGGCAACAGAGAAAAGATAATCTATGCAAGAAAAGTTAATCTATGGCAGGATCTTTGGACAGGAAACAGTGTTAACCTGACCTGCAGGTAAAGAGAGAGATCCAGATGTAACATCCCCCAAAAAGCACAGAGTGGAAGACACATTCTGGCTGGAATAATTCTCTGAAAAAGTGGAATCAGTAAAGATAGACAAATAGATCTCCCATACAGCATGTGGAAGACTAATAAAAATCACTTTCTTAGCTTTGCTAAACACTCAGATCTTAAAAAGAAATCACAGTTTACCATAAACTCTTTTAAGACCTCTTGGTTCTCAATCTGCAGCTGAAGACCTCGAATAAGACCTCTGATGCCAGTCCTTGGACCTACTCCAGTCAGTGAGGGTTTAAAGTTAATTAACTGAGCCAGTTCATCTTCAGAAACAAAAGTTCTGCCTATGCATTAACAAAAAGAAAAGAAGATTTTTTAATGGTTATTATCCATAGAGATAGCTTTTGCTTTAAAAAATAGGGGACTGTAGTACTTCAGTACATTTTTTTACTTATATTGTGGTAGTGAAACATGGTAGTGAAACACAGAATATACTTTTGACTTAGTTATGTTCACAGTAGAAAGAATAACTCAGTACCATGTATCCAAACAGCACCAGGTTTCATGGGATTTGAAAATGGATCTAACTACTGGAACTTCTGGCCTTACACAGTTTCAAAATAGAGTCTCCTCTAAATAAAATGTTCTTACAGAACTGTAAACTTTAACATTGGTTTATATTGGTATAGGAGACTCTGGCCACATCTTTGTAGTAAATCACCTTCATGCTTCCAACAGTTTCCTGAAAATTAGTATTGTCACACCCCACTGCTAGGAATAATCACTGTAAATTCTTCCGCCCTGCGATCAGAAAATATCTTCTGTTCTGTTCATTTTACCTCACACTCCCCCTCAAGACCAAGACATGAAGTATCTTTCATGTACCAAATCCAGGATTCAATTTAATAATTAGCTCATCCTGAAGAATATGTTCTGACCCAGAACATAACAGATTAAGAATATGGATAAACATTTAAATCTCCAGAAATATCACTTCTGGAGCAATTGAAAAGAAAGGCATATTAGCAATTTCTGTTACCATGAAGAGTAAAAACAGTAGTTCCTTTGGTAAGAATACTGGCTCAAGGCAGAGGTAGTACGAAATTTATTCTTACAGTTATAGGCTATTGTTAGCAAAGAATAAAATTCCAATTTTCTCAGAGAAAGCCTGTATGATCAGTTCTGCAGCTTTGCTGTAGGCTGAAGACAAGGAGCAATGCTCTCTGTTTTCTTAGTGTGAGATGTCATGCTAATCCCTTACATAAATATTGCTGTGTTTTTATCTTGGGTGATGACTTGAACCTGTCTTGCTTGAGCATCTGAAACCCTTTCTGTTCACTTTCTATAGCCCTCACAAGTGTAAGGGTTTTCTATGAACAAGTTAGCTGAGAGTGCCAGTGGGGCGAGCCCACCGCTCCAGACAGAGGAGGGCTGCTTCCCATGCCTCTCCTTTTCCTTTTGCCACTTGTACACCAGACTTGGGCTTTTGGGTCATTGCAGGTCTGGCAGTAGGAAATGATCAGCTTTTAAATGACCAGAGTTTTGCAGTTAGAGCTTGAGCCTGACTCCCTGTAGGTTCAAACACTCCCATAATTTCATTGCTATTACATCTGTATGACACCAGGGCAGTTACTGAAAACCCTTTCTAGTCCCACTGTGTATTTCCACCTCCTGAGTAAGGTGGCCTCATTAAAGGACTTTAATCATATTCCAAGTAAATTACTTTCATATGACAAAAGCCTCTAGTCATGTTGCTGTTACGTTGGCATAAAAAATGTTGTAGTTGATCACTATGTTTGCAGTTTTTAATTAATGGACTTTCCGTGTAATTAATAGCAGAAGCCCTGCTTAGTATTTTGGATCAAGGGAGAGATTTAGACTAATCATGTATGCCTAGTGAAATGTGATTAAGAATCCTCTGGGTGCCTTTATGCAGCTGTGCAGCCAGGTACACAGACATTAGTTCACAGTGAACATTCATTTAGTGCTGTGTTCCAGGTCAAATTAAAAAAAAAAACTTTGTGAGGCTAGTAAAGGATACATTGATTATACTTTTGTGTTTGCTAGCCAGCACAGCTTGGCAGTGTGAGGGGGAGGACTGTAATTTACCTCTAATAAAAGCTAACAGCAAGTCATTGCTTCCACAGAGCGAGAAGCAGCAAGGCGAGACACATATTTCAGGGAATCTGTGGGATACGGCAGCATCCTCAGTCTGATCCCTTTCACAAATAATTCTCCTGTTTGGTGCAGAAGCAGCTGAATTTCCCTTAGGAATGACTAGGCAATTTCCTTCTGTAAACTCTCTTCTGAGATCTCTGAGAAGTTTTAGCACTTGGTCTGTGAAAATGCTTCTGCGTGTGTTTTAGTACATCAGTTCTAGAGGATTTAATGAAATTGTTATATAAAGTGAAATACAGTGATTGTAGGAACACAGTCTTGAAACAGAATATGACCCTTTCATTCTACATTTTTATGTAAGCCTTTAAGTTACTTTTTTGAGGAGTTGTAGAGAACAGTAAGGGAGAGAAGAGAAGAATGATTTCAAGGACCTATTATATCCAGTGATAACAAACACATTTTGTAGTACGTTCCTGAAATTTATTATGTTAATTCTCAATGCCTTCTTTGACATTGTCTTTCATATATGAAACAGGCCTTCTACCACATCCAGGTCTGTTTTCTTTATCTCTTGTAAGATAATCCATCTGCTTTTATTTTATTCATTCTGGGACAAATTAAGAATTTAAGTTTTTTAATTATGCACTGAAAACTTCCCACAATTCTGCTTCTGACCCAAAACAAAATATTTATTTTTTGGTTCAGTCACTGAACCAATATATCATTTCTTTGCCCTATCTAATAGTGCATGATTTGAAGAAGTATCGCGATAATGCTCAAACTAATTCAGCAACCTTCTTTTCCTCTTACTTGCTCAGTTTGTACACCTAATCAAATACAATCAATGTGTTCAGGGATTTTTTTTCCCTTTGGGGAAGGACATAATACATGACATTATAATAGAATCTCTGTTTGTCTGGCTTTGATCAGAGATCTGCTAAAAACAGAGAGAGATTCTTCATTAGCTCAGGGTAAAGTTGTATACAGGGGATTAGTATTCATCTCACTGTACGTGTACTGAGGGACTGGCCTATTACATTAGGGAAACGAGAACTTTTTGCACAGTTACTTCTAGGTAGAAAGGAAATTCTCTGGGGTGTATCATCCTCTTCATCGTTCCAGCTGTCTGATTCCGACTGCTGACTCTCTCTTCTTGTGTAGCTTTTACATCCTGCATATCTGTAAAACAAGGTAAACTGAATGGTCTTGCTGGAAGTGGCATAACTTGTGATAATCTGGCCTATAGAAAGGTTTTGGTTTTAATCTATTTTCAGTTGCTTTTTACTTTCTTGAACAACTATTTTCAAGAATTGCTGTGAACCTGGAAGAACATAAGCTCAAGGATTAACTGTATTTTTTGTCTGGGGTAATGTTTGCAAACATAGTTAGTAAAAAAATACTATTATCTGTATAGGGTATTTTTTCAAAGAGCTTAGAAGGTGGTTTGTATAAAAAGCTGCCAAAAACTGCATTTAAAGTAAAGTTTGTCATAGTTAAAAATAATTGAAAAACAGGATCATATTTGAAAAACTGTGAGGTGGTCACAGCCAAATAGGCCCAACTTGATAATGTTGCCTGAACTATTTAGAGAATTATAGAGTTCTCAAACATGTTTTAGGTAGAAGGTATGTCTACAGTCCAGAATTCAGCTATAATGTGTGCAGAATGGGTTAGATATGCCTGTACTAGCCAAATCCAGTACCCTGCACAGCTAACATTTGCTCTTAACTCTTTTAGGAGGCTCGAGCATATTACAATCTTATATAATCCTATCCTATATAGGATTATAATACATAATGTAAGAAATAGAAAACAGTGTAAGTAGCAGCTTGGCAAATATCAGTAACTGTTGAAGGCTGTGCAAGTTCAAGTTAGCTAAAGCTTTTGCGAGTAGAAAGTAGGACTACCAGAAAATACTGTAAGTAAAAAGATTCAGATCTCAGGATGGGGGTCAGAAAGCTAGCTTAATTGCAAAACAACCAGGAGAGGTACTTATTATCCTTACATAGGATAAGATAACTCAGTATTAGTAATAGATATATGTTTACATCATATAGAGCAAGATAATTTAATAGTAATCATACCTGATTACCTGGCATAGATCAAGATAATTTTGTATTAGTGATGAGATAATAGCTAGTGGCACTGAGCTTATGTTCATGTGGATGTTCTCACTTCCAAATGCTCCCAAGCCTTCTTTCAAACTTGGTCTCTGTATGCAAGTAAGTTAGAAAAGATTTTCTTCCCTAATTGACTGGCTGGCTGTTACTGTTCTTACAAAATTTTAAGTTTTAAATGTAAGCATTTATAATCTTTTTTCCATTTATGTGGAATATAAGTGATGAAGAAAACAATCATATATTTCATATATTCTATATCATAGCAATAAACAAACTGCCCATGTCTTATCAGTACTGCATTACTCTTTGATTGCCCCTTGTACTGTACATTTAAAACTTTAAGTAAAATTATTCTTTTCTTGTACTATGTACCCACATACTTTCTTTGGAGTGACATCCTCAAATTCTCTTGGTCCCCAGATGCCCAGGGTTCAACATCAGTATTCTACAGCTGTAGGAGCACAGGGTCCAGAACAGGCTGCAGGACATGCTTCAGACACTTAGCAAAACTCATGGGGAGCCTGTCCGTCCTGAGCGCAGTTGGGCTACCACAGCTTTTGTCACACTTTCTCAGCTAGCGAGTTTAAAGGCATGTCTGCATGAGTTGCAGTTACACTTCTGGACTGTGTTGTACATACATTCACTGTGTACAAGCCCTCAAGGTTTTTCCTCATGACCACAGTATTTTTATATTTGCTAGTTATTCTGCATCACTGTTTACTTACGTTACGGTAGATTATTTTTATTCTCTGACTGGGTAAGTTCCAGGCTAGAATTTAACCCTACCAGTGGCATCAGTGGGAGCAGAACGCTGTTAGCGATCCTGAGAACCAGGCCAATAAGACCATTAAGAAAACAAGGCAATTTTTATATAGATATGCCTAAAAGCTTTTGTCGCATTTCTCTTAGTTGTTGCATGAAGGCTGTTTGGCAGCTCTTTCTGCAGATGGAGCTGCATTTCAATAGAACTGTGTTTATATAATTTGGGACATCTGAGTGTGTTTGCATATCATACTGGGATAGCTCTGGAGATAAAAGAATAACCTATCCGTAATAGTTATTTTGATAATTTTTACTGTGTCTGAAAGACTTACCTCTCAGAATTCTTACTGGCAATATCCCGATATTCTGGTCCAGCCAGCTGACCTTGCAGAAGGGAGTTGTGTGTAATTCTGGGATCCTGTAGGTATAAAATAAGAAAGAGCTGTGGAAAAAATCAGTAAAAAGAAACATAAACAATATAGCTACTTTCATCAATATTCTTTCTTATTATCTGACAAAAATGTGTCCTTCACCCAAGATGGAAAGGGAAGATGGAAAGTATAGTTTCCACTTGCAGAAGAAAGTACGTAACTGACTCAGCACTGCAGGATCTACTAGGAGTAAAAAGCCCCATCAGCTGTATTTGTGAGCTTCATAACAGTGCAGTCTTCAGAAATCTCTGTACAAGCTGGCATGCATGGCTGAACTTTGAAAAGGTTGGTGTTAATTATATCCTCTCTGATCTCATAAAGAAAGTGCAGACACAGGAGTCATGATCCACAATCTGCTCTTTACCTCCCACTCTTGGCAGCAGAAAGCACCAGTGTTTGAGCTGGAACTGTTGGTAATAATTTCCTTTTTTATCCCAGACACAACGATGCCAGCTGTTAGAAGCAGGGTGCAGCTGCTCTGCAGAAGAAACACTCAACAGAGGAGTCAGACGCTTGATTGTCCTCCAGATGGAGTAGAAGCAATAGTACTGGTGGCTGTTTTTCAGTACTAGAGAATGATAACTGGATTCTGCATTTAGATTATGATGCAGGATATCTGCCTTCAATGTATGGAAGTGGCTCCTTCTCAGCTGTAACACTTGACAGATAATTATTTAAATTTTAGTTCAGACTGGAGTTCTTCTTCTTCTTCTTTCCCTGCTTAATATTCCAGATGCACTCAGAAAACCACTCCAGCGTGTTACATAGTATAAACTATTGAACGTTCCAAAGAATCATTACAGTAGCTGCCCTTGTACCTTATTTTCTAACTTTCATCTTTATATTTCTCCATTAGAATGGGGAAAATGGGGAATTCATGGGTGCCTATTTAATCATGAATTCATTTATCCAGTTTCTGCGTATACTGACCACACTGATTGGAGAATGCTATATGGTTTTTTGTTTTCTCTTTGCCGAGGAAAGATATTTTACTGCTGCTTTTATGTATCTGTTCTTTTTCTTTTTTTTTAATTCAGTAGCTTGTCTTTTTCAAAGACTACGTGTTTGGAGTGGATGGCAGCTGTGCTCTGTAAAGTAAAGCGCAAATAGTTCCTATTCATAGAAGAAAGTGCTAAAGGCAAGCTGAAAATAATGAAGAATAGAGACTTTAAGGAACCAATTCAGCAAAAAATTTAAGCACAAGCTTAAAGTTAGGCATATCCTTTGCTGGACCAGGTAGACTTAATCACCTGCTTAAAACTAAAAGGGTGTATTAATGCCTTGCTAACACTGGGGTCTAAAAAGGAACCTGTAACCATAGTAGAAACTCCCACTTCTGATTAATCTTATTTCTTTGGCATTCTTCTTTGTTAGATCATGGACATAACCTAGTTTTGATACTGTATTTTATCAGTCTCTAGCGGTTTATTTCCAACATTCATTCCAACTGTGTTCTAAAAACTTTCTCAACAGAGTCCTCTTAAAGGTTTTCCTAGCTTACTGAGTTCAAGGATTTCCTCCATTTTCCTTTTTCTAGTTTCATTAACATTGGTTGAGGCAGGGTTTGGGGCATTTTTTAGCTCTAGAGATTAAAAAGACTTATATTTATCACATTTTTTGAGGAAAAGTTTTGCAGTTGTATAACTCAGGATAGATGCTGTAAAATTTGAATGTGGAATGTTTTGGAGGACTTACTAAGATTTAAAAACATAACCCAATTTGAAGAAGTTTGAGAGCCTTAGAGTTATGAGTATTAATAGGAAGAAAGGTGAATAGCAATCTTCTGAAGTATGTTACATTTTAAAATACTAAAAGAATGATAAAATCGATAAATCATTCATTCCAAAATTATATAGCGCTAGAACTAGCATTGCTTGTGCAGCTTTCCTTTACCCCCGCATTTAGCATATATATTATGCTAATCATATGCTCTTATCTCAGTGGAATCCGTGACTCGTTCAAATGTTACCAGCTCCAGTGGTTGCAGCACACTTCCCTCAGGTTAATCTTTTTTCATTAACAAGGTGTGGCTCTAAATTCCCTTGCCTGCATTGCACCAAACCCTTTCTGTCAACAAACATAGGAGCACATTGCCTGATAACTTCTAGAAGCCTGATTCAGATTTTACCTGGCTGCATGTCTGGTTGCATTCCTCTTCTTCCCTTAAAGTGAAAACAGGCTGAGCTCCTATGCATCCATCATCACTGTGGTCATCTGAATATGAAAACATAAAATCAAAGTAAAATACCTCAAAAGCATGAAAATATAGATCCATTTCTTCTGTGCAGCCCACACCAGGGGACTTTGGTCTTGGAAGAGGAACTGAGATACAGGAACAGAAACTGAAAGGAAATATTCCTTTTCTGGTTGCTCTGGGAGGGGCAGAAAAGCACAAATGGCATATATCACCATTTAAGAAGCCAGCATAATTCAGGTGGCCAGAAGATGCACTGAAGTAGCTGCCTGTATCAGTAGGAGTTATAAAAATTCCATAACAGAATTTAAATCTGCCCTTCCAAACCCAGACCATTCTCCTGCAGTGATGAGAGACAAATAGCATAGATTTGCTTTGATGCCAATCCTTCCATAATACCATTGGGTTTTACTGGTTCAGGAAAACAGTTTGAACCTCCCAGCAACTGTCTAATTCACCAATATCATGCAACACCCAAATAAATGTCCCTCCAGCTCGTCCTTTGAATTTGCACAGCTGGAGGAAAGCCTAGTCTCACCAAAGCCTATGGGAATTTTGCCACACCTTTTAGTGGAGCCGGAACTTCAGTCAGCCTTTTTATACCTGGCTGCCTTTCCCTTTTCTGCCTCATTTATCCCAAAAATTAAACTGGAGCTGGGATGGGGAAGTGAACATTCTCCTTCCAGGCCAGAGCTGAACACAGTTCTCTCAGCCTTACAGAAAGAGGCTTTAAGGCATTATGGTATGAGATTGGTTGAAAAGTCAATTGCAAATCCCTGAGAAAGAAATAGGAAAATTTAAATATGCCACTCCCTTTAGCTACTTCAGATTCATCAAGGTCACCCCGAGTAATTATGCCTTTTCCAACTGCCTCTTCTGACAGTCCTAATCTGGCTGTCCCAGAGTCCTCAACTGCCATGGACTCATAGCACCTTCTCCCCAGCTCTGCATGATGACCCACTTGGCACCCCTGCATCTCTCCCACCCCTGTTTGTACACCTCTTCTTTTGGAAGAGCCCTGCTCTTGAGCTAAGTAAAGGACTCTCCAGTGCTCATGGCACAGGCTAGGAGTTCAAGAAAACTAGGTACAGTCTGACACACTGAAGCCCGAAAACTGAGATCCTTGAATTCTACAGTCAGCTGCTGCCTAACCACAGAATTGCCTAGAATAGCTAGGCAGGTAGGTTTACATCAGTAAAGTTGACTGGATGCATAAATGTTTGCTGTTAAATATGTCCAAAACCCACAGTCAGCTGTGCTCTCCAGTCAGCTGGGGAGAAAACAGGTAGCAATGACAGTGACTTCTTGCCCGAGGAGATTTGAAACAAAGTTCACAATTTCTAACAGGTAGGCCAGACAGTATTTTAAGCAGGAATTCTCTCTTCTTCCCATTGAAGCTTCTCCACACATTAGGAAATTATTAAGTGTTCAAAGAAGTAGAATGTTGAGGACTATAAATCCATAATGTTTTGGTAATAGTCTGCCCTCAGAATAGTCTGCCCCTGCTTCCAGTCCCAGATTTAATAAACATTTGAATTTTGAGTATTCAGTGGACTAGGGACTGCAACATATGTTTTTTTCCTTAGAGTTAGATTTCCTTAGAGAGCTCAGAGCTTTCTGAGCACTGCCTACACGGGAGGGTGTGCTCTTAAACTAATAGCAATCAGCCTGGGAGCTGAGGCTTCTAGGTTTGAGTATGAGCAGACACAGAAGGGAGAGGAGTTGTCTGCCAGGCAGATTGCGGGTTGTAGTGCTTCCAGGAGGTAAGGTAGCAGTGCTGGGATGTGAAATTTCTGGGAAATGGATTTTAGCAGCTGGGTCAGGAACTGTTTGTGATTTTTATCAGTAAATTCTACAGAATTGGGTAAAATCAGTGCAGACCAGGAACCATCATGACCTAAAAACACAAGCTAAGTTAAAGTGTCTCTGAGGGTCGCACAGCTTTGTCTCCACCATTCCAAGATTTAAAATCACACCTGGGCATTCCCTGTGTTCCTGTATCTTGCATGGCTTGGTCAGTGCTGTAAGGCAGGGTAAAGAACTTGCTTGTATTTACAGCTATGAATTAGGAGTAACTGTAAAGTTAGTGAAATTAAATTGTTTTGCTGACAGGAAAACTGAGCCCAGGCATCATGTAATCCCACTTTTAATGTGTACTGAGTGGATGCAGCTGCTTACCAGACTGTGCTTTTGTGTTTTGAGGGGAAGATGTATTATTACTCTGGTTGCCTGAATAAGCCCAACGCAAAGCCATGCTTCGGCAGACCGTGAGCTGAACAGTGCCTTGAGCTTCGCGTAGCAGATCTATAACTGTTTGGCGTGGCAGACCAGACACTAAAGTCTCGTTCACCTGAAAAACACAATGACATACCTCCAGATTCCTGTAACAGAAGGCTATTACATATCTCAGCACTGAGCATATTTTATACATCTTCTCTGCAGTTCATGTGTTCTCATTCTCTTCCATTTTAGTAACTCACTTGATCCTCTCTGCTTTACTTTTTTATACCTTGATTGCCAGCAGTGCACAACAGAAGTATAGTCTGTGCTTTCTGGCATATTAAGAGGGCATCATTTCCCTCCACTCCTCAGATGGCAAAAGTAGGAGAGAAGGAAGCAAATGAAAAACAGAAAACAAAACAACAAAATATTGAGCCTCTTGAAGGGGGAGATGGGGGGTAGAAAAAAATAACCTGGGGTACAAAAGATGATTTGCCATTAAAAGGTGGTTAGGACAGAAAGATTACAAATAAAGATTCAAAAGCTCTAATCCCTGTGCTTTTTGGCTGTCTTGATACTACCTGACTGGTACCTGTGATAAGTTCCTCCCACTCTCCTGCTGGTCTGCTGTTGTATGCATGCTGCAGTCAGCTAGCTCTCGCTCCCCTGATTTCCCTGTGGAGTCCTTGCTGGGCACAGTTACACTGCAAAATAGTTGTACTTTGCTGCTTGCCCTGCTATTCTGGGTCTGCTTATGTCTTGGGGTGCCCTGCAGCCTCCTTCCTGCTCATGCAGCTGGATTTCCTTCCATAAAAAGCAAGAGAGCAGAAGTCTCATCCTGATATGCAGCTGAATTTGTTCACAGTCTTCTCTCTTTTCTTCAAGCTTCCTTTTATTCCTACTCTTTGTGCTCCCTCTGCGTCTGCTCAGTAAGGTAATTTGAAAGAAGTAGGAAATGAAGCTGCATTTCTTTGATTGCAGATTTTTGCCAACATGGCAGGTGGTTCCCAGGCAGAGTAGCTTTGGAGAAGCCCAGGCCTGCAGGGAGCTGAAGTGTGTGCAGGGGTATTCCCAGACCACCATTCTCACCCCCAGGAGTCTAGGGACGCTTTCTTCTACATGTCACTGTGTCAAGCAGCCTCAGATCTTTAATCTACACAGTCGTCATACTGAACAAGTGCTCACTGTAGAGCCACAGTAGTTAGAGAAAAGATGGGCCAGAACAATGAAGAACAAGCATTACCTTCAGCAAGATGTCACCAACTTGAAGCCTCCCATCCAGATCTGCAATGCTGTCCGGGCTGATGGCTTTTATTAGGATAGCCCTGCCATTTCTTCCACCTACCAGTGCAAATCCTAGGCTCCCATTTTCTGCTTTTTCCAACTCAATCTTAATTATAAAGTCCTATAATACAAAAGGACACAGTCTAAAGTGGAGTTTATTAAGAGCTGGGTTTTATTTGTATTTTTAATCCCAAAGAATCCCAGTGTGCTTCACAGTCCTCATTGGCTGATGTAAATTATAGGATACTTTCTTCTCTTGAATAGACATGGAGAGCTTCCAGTGATTAACACAGCAGCTGCGTGTATATATCAAAAGGAAAATATTACATATGTATTTCCATAATTTTTTTTAATAATTGCTAGAAGGAGAAAATAAACTCTTAAGAGCAATGAAATGTGTACTTATGTAATCCTTTTATAATACATCGAATATATAATCTTCATTGACAAACAAATTGCTTTTATCTTTAGCATGACAGTAACAGATTATGTACTCCATTCCTTTACTGTTTTATAATGAAAATCTTAACTTTGGCAACTTCAACATATCTATTTGGCTTTGGTGCTTCATTCAGCTGTACAATCAGCTGCTTTTTTAGGGTCGGGTATGATGTCAGAAATAGCAGCAACCTAGAAATGTTTATGATTTGCTGCATGGCCGGTTCTAATGGTCCAAGTGTTGCCCTTAAAAATTATTTTAGTTGAACAGATAAACCATCATGGATTAAATGATGTGAAAGAAGCAGTAATAGTGATGACTTAATCAGAACTGAGAAAATTGTTCCAGTTTTACTGCCAGGTTGGAGGTCTAATTTTAACAAGAGACAGCCCTTTCCTGCAAACCACAATCAGTAGAAAACTAGGAAATCTATTGTCATGAAATTTCAGTGCCAAAATGGGCAATTTCAATTCCATGTAATGTTCTTTTCCACATATTTGCACAACTGAAAGTAATTTTTGCACTTGTAAGAAACTTGAATTGTTGTATGTTGAGTGTGAGAGCTGCTTTTTTTGAAGAATATTACTGTGTATTTTAGGAATCCATCCTTTCTAAAATGCCATCACTCATCAATAACTGTAAATTCAAACCATTTTGGTTTTTGTCAACATTGTGTAATACTCCAAAGTTTTGGAATGATTTTACCCTTTCTTCAAATGTCCCATCTGAGAATTTTGTAATGAAACATAAATCACAGATTTCAAGGATTGTTTTGACTTTGTTGTAAAAATGTCATAATTACAATTACACTTACTTTTCCTAGAATCCCATGCTGTGCCATTTTGTCTTATGCTTTATGTTTTCTGTGCTACTTTCTTTCTAAGTTAGGGTTTGATTTTGTAAGCTACTAAGAGGAACATTAACACCTAATGGAGGGGTTAGGTCATATGAGTCTTGTTTATATTACCAAGCTGGTAAGATAGTGATATTATACATTGAAAACAGCAGTAGGAGGGTCTGACCCCAAAAGTGCTCAGCGCATTCTAGTCAGTGAATGCAGAGCCAATTCCAAACTTCACAAGATGCCTCCCAAATGCATTTTGTCCGCACTTCCAAAAATGAAGGAAATACATTTAATACTACTAAAACATTTACTACTAATACTAATTAATACATTAAAAACTACAATTGAAAAATCGCACTCCATCTAAATCTCTTTAGTTGATGGATCATCTCACAGTTGATTAGATTGTCACTTACTTTATGCTCTGGGGAATTGGAAGTGTTTTGCTCAGCACCACAATTTGCTTCCTCCAAACGTTTCTCTGTGAAAAAGCAGCAACAGTTTTTACACAGTTGTACTGGAAAAATGTTTTATAGTATAGCACTCAATCATAGTATTTAGAGACATAATAAAACATTTCATATTCGACATGTAAAAGAATGGAAGAAACTTCCTGTGGGTTCATACATGTTGTTTAGCCTGTTACACTCCTGAACTGTGAGAGTGTGAGCTGAGCTTTCTGCTTGGTATCTCTGCAGAGCTTTTTACTTCCCAGAGAGCAGTTTCCAAAATGAGCTTTAAAAGCTGCATGTTACAGGATCAAAGACACCAGCTGGACAACAGGTAACATATGAATGTTCTGTGATACATCAAGGGAGGCAGTTTTGCTTACTAATAATTAATCTTTTCCATGTACTGCCAGTACCACCTACAGACTTTATTTTCTTTTGAAGAGATGGCACAAAATTTTACAGATTCTAGTTGAAAAATGCAAAATAAGCTCCTTACCGTGTTGATGGGGTAGATGCTGTTCTTGTGGATTCAGGTTTTCATTTGAGAGAGATACACTGGCTTTCTCTGTCTCAGCAGGTGGCCCTAAAAACATATATTTAGGTTTGTTTGTCCTGTATTCTCAACTCATATCCAACATTGACACTGTATGAAGCAGTTACTACACTATGAGACACTTACTATTGCATGATTAAGTTTCCCTATTTGCACAGCGATATAAATAATTCTTTCATAAACTGCAGCTATTTGCATCTCAGTCACTGGTGTTTTTTAAAATTGTGACAACATCAAAAGCCAGACTGAGTCCTTCTAGACATGTGGCACTGATCAAGTAGGGGAAGAAACAGGGTATATTAGTGTCCACAGGGCTGGTTGTGTGAGAAGTGCTTTTTTTGATTTTTCAGTTTTGAGTTTTGCTTTATCATTTTTTTGGTAATGTTAGTTGTCTTCCACAAAGTACTTTTAATCCATGAATTATAGAAAACAATGAGCATTCCATAGTTAGTATAAAAAAAACCCCTGCATGTTATAGCTGCAATTTTAGTTTACATTTTTGTAACTAAGAGGATATACAAAATGAAAGCGTGCCTCCTTAATAGGAAATTTTTACAGATTTATAGATAAATCTATCAGAGATAATAGCAAACAGAGCACCAAACACAAACTACTATAGATTTTAAAAGTACTTCACAAAGGCAAGAATTCTTTATTATAAAAGAGAAAGGGAGGCAGGGAACTGCACCACTGTACTGTTAATAAATTTGTATCAGAGGTGGATGGTACCTGGTAACCTGTTTTGGAAGGGTCTTGAGGAATATATATATTTATATATATATACTTAAACATATATACACTTATATAAGTATATATATAGTATGTAGTACGTAAGTATATAGTATATAGTCTATAAGTATATAAGTGTGTATATAAGTGTATGTATATGTGTGTGTATATATGCATATATACTTACGACAAGTATTGATAGGAATGTTGTTATTTTAATTAAGAGATATTGGTACTGCCTGTGATTTTCTATAGATGTGTTGACATCAGTTTAAAAATTTGGTCTAGATGATCAAGTAGTTGTGTCATACTAAAGTGTGACTCAAAAATACTGAAAAAAAACCCTTACAGATTAGTTTTAATCAAAACAGGCCATGAAAATATGCCCACATAAAACTCCCATTTAATAACAGCAAATTAAAAAAAAAAGGAACTATGAAAGATGCAAATAGGGGTGAAATTAAGTAAATGATTTTTTTAGAGACCTCTACATTTTTTGTCTGTAAAGATCTAGCTAATTTTCTTCACACCTTTAGTACAATAGATATACCAAGTGCCAAGTTGCAGTCTGTTAGTAATTTTTTTAATGTAATGAATCAATACCTTGTGTTTATTTCCAAAATGAGAAGCACGTTCTGAACTCAAGAACAAAAATATTAGCCTTACTTACTATTTTCCTGCTTTATAGGAACCACTGGATTGCCATTTCTGGGGGTACAAAAAGTGAAATATTTGGACCATTAAGACCTGCATGCTTTGTAAAGCACATATGAAAACTACTTTTAAAAAGTATGGTTGTACTTTGATTATTTTGTTATTCTTAATTGTGTTTTTTTTAAAGAGCATTTATATCAATATATGAAATATTTATCTATTTTTACCGCCAATAAAACATTTTAATTAAATGGGTTTGAGAAGAAAGAACATTTTATACCATCTGTCCCAGTACAAAACTACTTTGTGGTATATTTTGTTGAATTCAGCTTCAGTTTCCCCTCTATTAAGTGGAAATGAGAATTTGTAATTTCCTTACATTTACATTTCCTTACATTTTCCTTACAATTACCCTTTTTCTGTTTGTCTCCTTAGATTGCAAATTCTTAAGATCGGGGTCTGTTGTCTACTAAGTGCTTATACAGCAATAAGCATAATGAGGCTGCAGTACTTCCAGCTGCTGCCACAGTGCAAGTAGTTAATAAAACATTGATAAAAGTTTGTTGAACTACTTTAAGCTTGCTGTGACAGACACACTATCACTAACTATGGTTATGTAATTTAGCCATTTGCATGCTTTTACATTACTATTTGGCATCTAAGATCTGCAGAAGCTATTTCCGTGTATCAGTCCAGAACCTCTGCTGATACTCTATCAGACTGTGAAACAAAATAAATCTAAAGTGCAGTCAAGACCTGATGAGGGAAATCCTTAATTGCAGATATTGATCAGCCCTGGGATGAACTTTGTGTAACATGCTGCAGATGAAACGCTGCATTTCAACACCTTTCTAAAACGTTTGGCTGTTGGAAATAACTCAGAGTTTCCAGAGAGAGGTGGTTGCTTGCCTATAATTGTGAATCTAAAAACATATGGAGGTGTTTGGAACTAGAGAAATACAAAGCAGAGGATTTCCCACTCCTAGGGAACAGGATATCTGAAAATGGTGGCCTGCCTTGCAGTTAAAGGATCCACACTTGTGTTTGGATGATGAAGGATGAAGCTTGACTGTACTTACTCGTGCTATATGAGTGCACCCATACCCATATCCTTCTGTGTTAGCTGTAATTACAGGGAGTTAAGATATCTTATGGATGCTACCCATCAGGTCACAACCTTAAGAGCTTTGAAGTACAGCATTTTTCTTGTTGCGTGTCTTGTTTTTCTTGTTTGACTTGTTGATATAAAAGTTAGAGATCTGTTTTACGGTTAGGACTGAGATTGACTATGCTCTGATTCTACCCTAAACATAAAGTTACTTTTTTTTTTTTACCCTTACCACTTTCCTTTCTAAAAGGCCCCAAGATCAGATTTACCTTGTTGCTTTGATTCGGACACTCTGGGTGGCAGCTTCACACACTCTCACAGCATCATCCAGGCTGATGCCCTCAGTCCACAGTCCACAGATGTACAGAATCTGATCTTGGGGCTGGAGACTACCTTCCACACTGGCAGGAGAGCCAGGCACTATCTCTAGCACATAAATACCTTGCAACTTGCTTCCAGCTCCTCCTGTCAGCTTCAAGCCTAGAGTAATGCAGACAAAACATCTTTGCAGTAGTGTGTTCTGAATTTCACTGTCAGTGAGATATAGTCTAATGGAACAGACGTGGGTCATTGAAAGATAGGCTGAACAAGGCACCAACATTATAAACAGTCTTGGTCCATGTATTAGAGCTGTGGCTGGGAGAGTGAAATGCAATTAGGTGTTAAAAACATGGAAAAAACTGAAACAGTACTGTCCATCTGAACATTTCAGCTATTCCATAGCGCTTTATTTCACTTGCTGTTGAACAGCCATTTGAAAAGGACTCTTATTTGCTTGGCAGTACCTCCCTCATTACCACAGTATCTAAGTGCTGTGTAACCTTTAGAGTATTTCTCCTCAGTCAGCTGTGATGTAGAGAAACAATATTAATCCCATTGTTCAAATAGGGAACTGAGGCACAGGAAAACTAAGGAGATATCTATACTGCACGAAACAGTATTGTACAATGATACTTGAGCTATCTCCAAGCAAGCTAGTGTCTGAAATGGAAACAGGTTGCTGTACCTGAGCAAATACAGCTACACTATTTCCTGGGTCTACAGTTTTATCTGTGCGCAGTACTTGCTGCATTGTGTAGAAATACAAAGATATTCATACTGTGGGGACTTCTCACATGGCCTCTATTGCACAATGTAGACATATCTTCAGTGACAAACTCAGTTTGTCTGTGGTGAATCAGGGATTTAAGCAGAGGTTGTTTGAATCCCAGACTATTGCCCTAACCAGTGGCTTATCCTTCTCAAACTTTGTCCTTTTTTATCTAGTACATCTTTATGTATCTCAGCAAATAGTAGACATGATCACCTATCTACAAACAACTTCGGACAACTAATTATCTGTATTTTAGTATCATGAAAATATGAGACTGGAGATCTGCCATAAATTTCAGCTCATAGGGTGATAATACAAAAAATGATTTTTCCAGTTACCTTCATTGATCTAATAAGCAATAATAGCCTTCCTTTTAAGACCCTGCCCAAAATAAAGCTCTCTATTCATGGGTCATGGTGAAGGAGGACAGCATAAAAGTGTCAAGGTCTGTCAGGACCATACTGGTCCAAGGCCACAGTTGCTTATGATTATCTTACCACCAATACAATCCCTGTCCAAAAAACTATGCATAATCTTTACCACACACACCTAGCTGTCCATTGGCACCTTTTGTAAGAGTGATTTCAGGAATCTCATCTGGCCTAATGGAGGGACAAGGATCACTGTCAGCACGGCCAACCACAAGATGAAGATCAGGAGGAGAGCTGTGCAGTAAAGTCAGGGCTTCATTGCGTGGTAATGGTGTGACATCAACTCCATTCACCTAAATGGCAAACCGTTAAAGTCATGTCAAAGATCTCACTGACCATCATATACTTCTCCCCAACATCCTCTGCAAAAATATACATGTGAACTTAAAGTAGTTTTCACTTTCATGTGACTACTTTGCTATGGCACTTAATGTCAGTGAATGCAACAGTTAAGAGTGCAGTAAGATTTCTTTTTTGAATTTTTGTTTTCCTGAATGCACAGTTTGCATAAAAGTATACCTTTTTTCTTGAATCTCAAAATCCCATAGCAAAAAACAAGGAAGACAAATCTTGATGAAACAAATTGAAGATGAAGCTTAAAACAGGCTTTGTTCGTATGTTACAAAGGACATAATTCCTGCATCCTTTGTAGGTCACCTTTCTTATTACATTAATTTGGCTTACTTCATTTAAATGGGAAATCATTTACTGTGTCAGTTGTCTTGCATTACTGCTAGATCCATGTTATTTGCCTAGGCATACAAGCTATTCAATCTGAAATTTGTCCCACTGAAGTCAGCAGAATGATATTATTTGATTCATTTGCACTTGTATGCATAAGCATGTGATAAGCTAGATCCTACAATGATAAAAATAAAAATACCTAAGCCAAATGGCATTGATCTGCAAATATTTTTTCCTCCTTTTAAATTCAAAGGATTACAGTACCATAATGATTCTGTCTCCTCTTCTCAGTCTTCCATTAGACAGGGCAGGCTCATTCAAGATCTCATCAACGTACAGGCAGTTGTCTAGTTTGTTGAAAACCACGGAGAATCCATAACCATTGTTCTCTGACCTTCTCAGAGTCACAAAGATCTCCCTTTCCTATTAAGCGAAGCACAAGATGTGTTTGATGTAGGCTTTTCTGTTGCTTTATTAGCATCTTCCATTATGTTTTATGTGCAAATTGGAATCAGATCTTCATATGGTACAAATAAGCAGCATATGTAAGGATCTCTCTGATTTTTTACTGCAGTAATTCCTGAATTCATTTTACTTCCTTATACCTAGTGGAGCTTCAAGGTGATTGATTAATAGGGCCTAACAGCGCACAGAATGCCATCTGGGAGTGGAATTTTAGCATTTAAAATGGATAGAGAAAGTCTTGGGGTCTTCTAGGCTGACAAGTGTTACAATAAAAGTGTTGTTATTGCTACTGTTCTTCTGCTGGAGGAAATGGTCAGGACATAAATTTTGCCCTCAGTGCTCCCAAATTAGTAGGAATTCAGATCTCATTAGTGCAGCAGGAATGGAAAATGTTCAGCTTTTGGCAGGACTGAGCCCTATATTTTGAATAGTAATTAGTACAGGGATCATAGTTTCTTATCAGGACACTACAATAGTATCATAACAGAGTGATTTTGCACATGGGTTTAAAACATGAAAAAAAAAGTAGCTGACTTCAATTAATTTCAGAGGTTACTAGAGAACAGTATGGGGTTTGGGCCTATATATACTGGAAATAAGACTGCAGAATGCTGGAAAGTTGAATAGCAAGATGGCCCGAGCTCCAAAGGGAGGTGACTTTAAGGGAAATAGTAAAGAGTTCTGGAGAGTCGGGCATAGAGAAAGGTCTGCTTTACTTACAGGTCTGGACTTTTCAGGAAAGTAAGAAAAGCCATGCAGAAATTATATAGTTAATGGGTTATAATTAATGCTTCTAAGAACTGCCACACTTGGGTTGTTTCTTCTCCCCTGTCATGGTCTACCTGTTAATAATCTGGTGCCTATCCACATACCCTGGAGCAATCCTCCTTTTCTGCCTTCTCCTCTTCCTCCTGTTCCTCCAAATCTTCCCATTCATTGTCACTGTCACATGGCACTCTGGCACGTAGGGATGATGAGAAAAGGCCACATGGTTGCTGGGTGGCCATGATTGAGGACAGTGTCTCAGAGCTTCCTCCCCGTGAAAGTGAGGTCACAGATGTTGAGCTGATGGTGAGATACTCTTCATCAGTAGGGGTTAGAGAGAGAATTTCAGGCATGCGATTTGTTTTGGATGGGTCATCATCACTCTTCTTAAATACAGGGCTGCAAAATAAAAAGATTGCAGGGCTGGGCTTTCCTTCCATATGCTTTACTGCCTGCCTGCTGAAATCTCTACTGCTTATGCACTACCTTTAATTTTAACTGAAGCAATAGTTACAGTATTAAGTTGCTGACTGAGTCCTCTCAGTGTTACTATAAAACAAATAAAAAAGTAATCAATATTTTGCAATGCTAGTAAAAAGATAAAAAGATTTCAGAATTTGAAAACAGTCTTTGCAAAATCTTGCATACTTTTTTTAAGGCATTAGTACTTTGTTGTTATTTGAAAAGAATAACTGGACAATTCTTAGACTGCTGTTCAGTTTTCATAATTGCCTTTTTCTTCTTGAAAAAGGGAAACCAGACACATTCCTGGCTGCTGTCTTTCTTTCCATGGTAACTAGAGCACAGACCACAAAATGTATGCTGTGAAGAGACAGGAATCATTTTATATTTCAAGTCCTAAATTCCCTTGGAAGGCTGCTTTTATTCTACCCTTCTCTTTATATTCCTTTTGAAAAAAAATTAAACTCCAAATACAAAGACCAGATGCACTCCATAATGGCAAGGTATATTGGTCCTGGATGGGAACTGCTGGAATTCAGTTTTCTAGAAATCTGGGCCACTTGTTTAGGGGATCCTAATTCTAGCTTCCCAGTTTTCATAGATGCTGACTTCTGTGTACATAGGCCTGCCTTTATAGTATACTTATCTGCATAATTATGATTTCAGTTTTCACATTATAGTAAAGTTAATAAAGTTAACAAAGTAGTAAGAGCATATAGAGAAGCAGTTGGTACTTTGATGCTAGGCCAGCAAAGCATGAAATTATATGCTTGACTTGAAGCATAAGAGTTGTCCTACTGAAATCAACGGATTTGTTCACTTACTTACAGTAAAATTATTATTTTACTTATTTGGCTATACTGGAGACAGTGTTCAGCATTTTTGAGGTTCAAGTCCAGACCGTGTAATCGTATGTGTTCTGTTTAATGCTATGTTTTGACTGTTGTCTTTAGTTAATTGATATTATTATAGCCATTAAACTTACCTTTAAAGCTAATAGAAATGTTTGAAACATATTTTTACTGAAAAGTGTCTGTTTGCTTCATATCAATCTTAATTGAAATATTGCTAAGCAGGACAACAGATACTTACAATACTCTGGAAGAGGATGGGGATGGTTAAATGAAATGTTTAAGGATAACAGCAAATGCAGTCTATTCTTTTCTTTAGAAGACAAGGGAATTAAAAGACCAGTTCAGTGGACCTCAGTTAGTGAGGATGTCACAGAAACAGTCACATGCCAGTGAAGTGCTGATCAACCTTCAAGGGTGTGAAAGGTGTTTGGCAGACCTACACTAGCTCAAGGCAATGAGCCAAACAGTGGCTTAATCATAGCACAGATGGCAGCTTCTAGCCCATTTCTGCATCACCAGAGGAAATACGAGTCTTGGTCCTGCGGGCCCATACAAAAGCTCCATGGACCTGGTCAAGTGTGTCTTTTGGAGTCTGTATCTGGTGCCCCCTGCACCTGGACTTCCCTGGGCAAAACTATGGGGTAACATTTTTCAAAACATTTTTTGAAGGTTCTTTTTGGTGGCAATGAGCAGAACAGTGAAGAGGATTTTGCATGTGAAAAACTGAGTAGAAAATTTTCAAAATTCATATCAGAAGATTTCTACCTTTGCATGAGAAGTTTTGAGCCATTTGAAGGGAAAAAAAAGGGATAATTCTCTTTGATTAATGCCTATTTCCTTCTGCTTTTATTTATTTATCTATTTTAGCCAGAAGGATCATTTAAGATGAGATGACATCTAAAATACTATTTCAAATGAATATTTTGTTAAACTGCTCTGGCTGCCTTTTGAAAGTGCAAAAGCTGAAATTAAATTATACTGAGAATATGCCAAACAAAAACATTTATTTCAGAACTTCCTTCTTGGGAAGAATCCAAAATTTTTCTTGGAACTGATATTTTCCCACAAGAAACTTAGTTTTGATGAAACTGTATCTCTTGGCAAGTATGTTTGCTATAGACATATTTCTGCTGGTTTTAACCTCAGCAGTAGAGAAGCACATATGGAAGCAGCATCTTCACTCATGAGTAAGAGGAACTAAAAGTATGGATTGCAGTTATGCTCCCACTTAATTTGCCATCACCTAGTGCTGTGACTCCCCAGAGACTGGAATCCGCGACTAGCTGGTTCTGGTGCTTGGTGAATGTCAAGAGTCACAAAGGGATTTCAAGTGACTACGTGAAAATAAGTGAAATAAGTTTCTAGAGAAAATTACTAGAGCTATAAGTGAAATTGGCCCTTCCTAAAGGAAGACCTTTACCTTGTCTCTCCATCAGCCCTTTCTGTTCTGATAACATAAAGTCTTTTGCACTGGGAAGGATCATTAAAGTGGAATGGGTGGGTCTTCTGTTGTCCAGTGTCTGGTATATTCAACAGAATGTAAAAGGAGGCTGAGTCTCTGTAATGTATTTTATTGTATAATTTGTCTGGCTCAAGGCTTCTACTGGATTCAGAAGGCCAGAAATTTTTTTTCCTCCTTGATCACAGCTTGTCTTCCGATTTTTTTTTTTGTTTGAAAATTTTGAAATTAAAAGATCATACAATAAGTAGGAAAAGTTTTGATGCCTATTAAAGTCAACATGAGTCTTTCTGCTGATTTCAGACTGCAGCCAGATTCAGGTGAACAGTAAAGTTGCTTACAGTAGTGCAGCATTCATACAACTGTCTTTTAATGCAGACTTACGCACAGTTCCAATAAGAAGATGAGAGTAAATAGAGACAGCAGATTAGGTTAGTCAGAAAAGGTTGGTAAATCAAAATGTTCAGTAATTAGGAGTGGTTAGAAACAGATAGTTCTGTATTTAAACCTTAGCAATTCACTTCAGAAGTCTGAGAGCCAAAGGAAAGACTGCAGAGCAGATTTCAGTATTTCTTACCTTTTGGCCCATCCAAATTCACATGGTGAGCAGCAGTTCTGCCTCATTTCTTCCTCTAGGGACTGAAACATTTCAGAACTGACAGCTTCTTGATGAAACTTCCAAAGGTGTTTATAGCAACTTTCCCTGGGAGACGTAAGTGTCTGTATGGGCTTCTCTTGAGTCTCTGCTTCTTGCTCTTCATTAGTTGAGCTGTCCTTTTCAGGTGGCTCACTGAAATCTGCTGCCACTGGAGAATCCAGACAGTTTTCCAGTTCTGGAGAGGTGCTACCTCCATCACTAGTAGATTGATCCAAACTATTTCCTATCTCTGGACTGGCTGGTATTCCTGCCACAAATTCCTTAATTGGAGATGGTGCTGGAGTCTATCAAAATAATAGAAGGGTTAGTATAATTCCTTTTTTTTTTAGGAACTCATTCTTTCCCATCTTCCTTCCTTTAAGAACAAAAGAAGATATCAACAGGCACCTTAATATGAAAAAATCAAACAGTTGCTGGAAGTGAGGAAGAAATAGAGGGAGGTACTGGCTCAGTAAATAACTGTTTTGCCTTTATGATCATCTTCCTCGTTCTTCAGGAATTCCAACCAGGGAACTACCACTCAAATTCACTTTTTTCTTAGTGAATTCTTCAATAGCAGAGACTCCTTTTCATTTCTTTTCATACTATGCCTCAACTTTGTGTCTATACTCTCTTCAGTATGTAGAAGTGGCTTCTAAATTCCTGTGTAACTGATCATAGAAATCAAACAAGCCACCTAAATAGTATCTGGCACATTGTAGGAGAGCAACAGAAGCCAGTTTTATTCTCTGGAAATCGTCCTGACAATTATTTCCGTCTGCCCATGGACTGCACTTATGAAGTCTGGTGGGACAGGAACCACATGCGGGCCATCCTGCATGGAGCAAGATGTTCATGACAGGAGTCCTTGTGCATGTGTCCATGAGTTGTATTCAGGAAGCAGGAATAATAATGGCTAGTCTACCTAATATCACTTTTGTAATCAAAACCATAGAAGGACATGTTTTATTCTCTACAGCCTCCACAGTTTCTAGTTTTTCTGCTGACTCTGCTAATTATCAATAACAAGCTAAATAACCAGTTGAAACTATTATTTCACTTAGTTAAGTTCATTAAGAGGAAACCTGGAAAGGAAAAGTTCTTTATTTCCCTCCCACATAGCTTCCTCAAACATGCAGGTTACAACATGAAGAGCTGCAGCTGAGAGTATCTGGAGTATCTGGTCTAAGATCCAGTAGAGCATTTTAGCAGCATCACTTGAAGATCTGCTTGGATACATGCTGCTTCACCCCAATGACAGTACTGCAATTCAAAAGCTGAAGCACTGGGATACACAGTGTTTCATATCTGTCACTTTCCTATTACTGTGGTTGCTAAGGAAGTAGCAATTGAACTCCAGAGATGAAGTTGCAGCTGGGTGGGGAAAGGAATATAATAGAGTGCCTTGGAGAAAAGGGAACGTTGTCTTCTTCAAGGCTGGCTAGCAAATGTAGTAGTAGTAGTTTTCCAGGTTTACAGAAGCAAGTTCAGGATAGAAGCTTTGTCTTACCAGGGCACTCGGCTCTATTTCTGGAAGAACACCTTTTGGTGGTCTGCAGAGAAGAAGTGTGACTTCTGGAGGAGCCCCTCTCAACAAGTGGAGGACATCCTAAGCAGGGAGAAGAAATATTAGAGTTCTTGTAGAATGCATTTGATCCCAATCTATAGTATATGCCTTCTTACTCACTGGGATGGGGACAATTTTTATGTGAATGCTAAATTCCTAGCATTTGTGCCTCTCAGCAGTATCTGCGAGCCAAAATTCACTACTGTATGGTTATTGTATCTAAGTGAGTCATAATATTTATGTGGATGTGTATCTAAGGTAAAATCAGTCCTGTTTACAAACTTGTGTTCCAACAATACACATCCAGTTTTATAATAATCTTTTTCTTTTCTTGAAGAAAATCAGAATTTTCAAACACATTCAAATTGCATATGACAGAGACAGATCTTTAGCCAGTTATATCAGCATAGCTCCACAGACTGCCATATTGACTTAACCAAAGGGAGTCTTTCTCAAAGCCCCTCCTGAAAGTAACGTTTATTCAGTGACATTTGGCTTTCAGCTGTAGTGATAGATGAAACATTTAATCTAGAAGAAAGAAGTCCTATAGGCAAAAGCATTGTATGTGTCCTTCTGCACAAACTGAATAAAAAGGCAGTACAACAGAGAGGAAATGGTGCTGGCAAGGACAGACTTCTTCTCCAAGGCAGGAGAGGAATAGGGCATATGACTGCAGCCCTCCAGGCTGTCTAAGGTTCACAGCACCTTGTCTTTTGCCCTAGTCATTTAACAACACAAATGGCCTTTCAGTAGGAAAAGTGCATGATGTTTTCATCATTCCTGTTCACTAACAATCATACCTATTCAATGCATATTCGTATACGGCACTCTCTCTTAGGAACTTTCATATGAGGAAAAGATTATGATGGAAAAATAAATGGTAAAAAGGGCTAGTTTTGGATTTGTTATCTTAGGGTAAATATAGAATGACTCATTCCAGCAAAAGAAGTTACTCTACATTTACCTTACCTGGTGGAAATTAGATTCTGGGGCATGGTATTTAGCATGACATTACAGAGCACACATGATCACAGGGAAAAATGTTTTAATTATGTGTAAGAGCAACAAAGATTCCAACTAATCAACTACTGGTGTGCTAGTCTACCAATAGATTTTGTGCATCACTAGTGAAAAGCTGGAAATTAAATAATGAAAGAAATTCTCTGTAAGAATTCTGTTAAGAAGGAAATTCTACATAAGAATTCTACAGAGGAATCCTACATAAAAATCAAACTCATTATAAGCAAGTTCTGACCCCCACTGGTGCTTATAAAGACAATGGGATGAAACTGCATTTAAACTTAACTAATATGCTACCCAGCAGGAAGCCTTTTGATAGTACTGCCTGGTACCTGATACAAGAGTCCTTGAATGGGTTTCCCGTTCACAGCTAAAATGATGTCTCCAACTTCAATTTCTCCATTCTCTTCAGCTGGCTGCCCTGGAAACAGTCTTTTGATCCTGACGATACCTCCTCCAAGGTGTTCACAGGTGTCTCTTTCCATTTGCAGAAAACTGAAGCCAAGACCTCCAGAATTCTTTGTCAATTTGACTTCAAATGTATTATCTGTTCAAAGCAGGGATTGAAAAAAGAGTGGGCTGTATGGCATATGTACACCTTAAAGTGGTGGTGTAAATTATACCCTCAGCAGACCCTTTCCCTGTGTACTGCAGAGGTAGATCTACTGATACTAACAATAAAATAAAGTTTTAGTGTTCCTTTAACTTGTGGGAGCCCTAGAATTCACATAGGCAGAATGGTGTGAAATGGATTCTATTCCACCATGTGTTCACAGGCTTTATACCGTCTGGCACAAGCCCATAAGGGAAGAAGCATTCTGTACTGACATAAAAAGGTTCAAATACTATCCTTTTCAGAATTTCCCCTGTATATATTTGATAGGTCTCTGTATTCTGTAGCAGCCTGATGTTAATTCAGGTTCTGCACAAACCAGCATAAGCTAGAATTAAAGCCACTGTTTTTTTCAGACCAGATCAAGAGACCAGCCCTTTCCCAGATCCTGTCCTTGGAGCTGAGCTCTGTTATGCTAGGGACAGTGAAGAGCAGCAGCTTTCTCATAGGAAGGGGTGAGGCAGATGAGAGATTATGGGCCAGCCAGACACTAAGAGATAGAGCATTTATTTGTTGGATAAATTCAATGGAAATGATGTCTGAATCACTGAACGCCTTTAAGAAAATGAAGAGATAGCACTCCCCAGTCCTGGCTATGGGGCAGCAATTCACCCTAGCCGCATCTTTTGCACAGCACCAGCAGCTGCACTAGCCAGCTAACCAGCATCAACAACCTAACTGCTTCCTGCATGACAGTGCTATGAGAGCAGAGAAAGAGACTCCCCCTGCCAGCCCCATCTCGTCAGGGCTGAGAGGTATAGTATTTATGCTTAGGATAAATTCAGTGGGAGTGATCTCTGAATCAGCTATATCTAGCAACTGTAATTGTGTGCACTTCAGAAATATTTTGTTCAGAATTAATTTTTGATGATGCCGTTAGTACTACACATTGTCTTGTATTTGTTCAGTATGCAGTTTTCCTTCCAACCCACGGAAATTTCATGGAATTAGTTTCATTCATTGCTTTCTTGCACATTGTAAGAAGTACAGTCAGAGAAAGTCACTCAGAGTCCCTTTTTTATCTCTCACCATCTGTCACAAAGGAGTAGTCCTTGGTACCATCTGTGAAGGATGTTGCCACAGGAACAACTGCACATTGGTCCTCCTTTCTGTCCTTAGCAGTCAGGCACAGCTGTGTCGATCGGTGGTGTCCCCTTTCTAGAACAAGCTTGGCAATCTGAAAAGGGTAAACAAGTCCCATTTATACAGTGCACAGTGAGTTCTACATCTTTTTAGTTTTCATTAGGAGAAAGCTGGGGGGGATTCCTTTTGGTCCAGGTCTGCTACTGTGCTTCATACCGAGTGCACCTTACTGTACTGGTCATTTCATTCAGCTCTGCCATTATACAAACCTGGCCAGATTTCTTAAGTCTTTCCACAGCCTGCTTGTGTGTGATACCACAGAGGCTGATTCCATCTACTTCCAGCAGACGATCACCTGAAACAAAAAAAATGAGGCAAATTGCATTGATGTTCAAATTCATTGGGTTTTAACTCTGAAGCTACCCACATACATTAGATCTTCACACTTGCATGTGTGAAATTATGTTATTTTGTCTAAAACCATTACTGCTTAGTGTACAATATTCTATACCTAGCACTTAAAACGTACCAAGGTATTCTGTGAATAAATGCAGTGATGGTATCTGGTTATCACAACAATACTGAAAGTAGATATCTGAGCATCACTAGCCTGATGTGCAGCTAGTGAGAAACTGTACAATGTTGGTAGGAGATTCCTGTCTTTTTCCAGTGGGATATCTAAATACCCTACTGTGGCAGGCTGAGGAATGAAGACTGTGTATTTTATGTTTCAGAGTTGTATGCCCTTCAATCCCAAACATGTTTCATTGTCCAGTGGCAAGCATTCCCCACTAACATTGAGTTCTATAGCCCGAAGTGTTATTGTCAAATATGTTACCTATCTTTATTCGTCCATCCTTATCTGCTGGTCCCCTGGGAATAATTGACTTCACATATATCCCACCATGACGCACACTAGTGTTAATTCCACCCTGCAAAACATATGTCCACAGTTTAAAGTGGAGACTTCACATATTCTTCCTGTGATAAAAATCAAAGCAACTTATGTATGCATTGCCAGGCAAGTGCTTTAGATATTACAGTTAAAAAATATATATAGGAAAAAACTGAAAGAGGATGTTACTCTAACATCCCGTCTTCCCCAGGCAGTAATCATGTTTTATTTTCTCAGTAAAACACAGCGCATTTCTACATGGCTGTATAAACATATTTAAAAAACGTTCGTAAGTATTTCCCCATGCTAATTTAATGATATGATTACCCCTTTAAATCAGCCTCTAGCCCAGCTTCTAAAATACGCAATATGAATTCAGCAATTATTAGCCTTTCAAACAATATATAGGGCACGGACCTGAACTCATGTAGCCACTCAAGAACCTTCAGCACAGGGGAATTGCAGACTAACCTAAGAATATCATTCTGTCCATCTACATCCCTTGGGCAATTCCAGATGACAAAACAGCCCTCCATTTCTTCTGCAAGCACTGAAATGGTTGTTGCTTCCCACTCCATTTCAGCAAGGTCTGAAAAGACCCCTCAGCCTGTAGGGATAGATTCAACCTCCATAGCCAGAACAGAGAAATATTCTTTAAATGTGGCCTTCTCTGGTCCTCTGAATGTAAGGAGAACGGTATTTCCTTGTATTAGTAATAAAGTTGTCCCAAGCCCTTTCTCTGGCCTTCAGAGTAAGAGGCATGGTATAGTTTGAGCCCATACAGCTGAACTTATTCCTCCCGGCATGGGGTGACTTGTGTTACACTGCCTGCTGAGAATGTTCCCAGCCAGGGCTATCCCGGCACTGTGCTAGCTGGCACAGGCCAAAGCTGTACAACCAGCCTGTGCGTGGGGACTGCGGGCCAGTGCCTGAGCCTGTGCCGCGGAGGGGAGACACAACCTTTGACTTTCAGGAGCCCTGTGGGAACAGCCAAACCAGTCATGACTGAGGGGTTTCTTTGCATCACTGCATTTTCTGGAGGCACTGGCTATATCTCTCCCTGACAAAACCCTGCTTTCAGTGCTAGGTCTTGGTCTCAAATTAAGTCAGGGTGAAAAGAGCATGTAGTGCTGTGATCTTTATGCCAGCACACTTTAAAAAACTCTGCTGGTGAGAACTGGGGAATGAGCAGAGCCACTACTTCACCCTTACTCTGTCGATCAATCAAAGACTCTGCTTTGAAACATGCCATGCTACCAGCTCTTGCTAACGGCCTTTTTTCTACCCTTGTTGCACACATATACACTTTCCTATTCATTTCTTGGTCATGTAACAGTTTGAAGGACAAATTGAAAGATTAACAGTAACACTTGCAGTCACACTGATTCCAAAAGTCCCATCTTCTTTGACAAGCTCCACAGTATAGGTATCATTTGAGTTGGTTTCAGCCGGAGATGGTAAGTGCGAGGATTCAGCTTCCTGTCTCAAGAATATAAACACTAATGAGGCTACAGCATC
Source organism: Apteryx rowi (assembly GCF_003343035.1). Taxonomy (NCBI): domain Eukaryota; kingdom Metazoa; phylum Chordata; class Aves; order Apterygiformes; family Apterygidae; genus Apteryx; species Apteryx rowi. Next base: position 4,987,434 of record NW_020448085.1, on the reverse strand, counting down.
AGTGGAAAAAAAAAAAGAGAAGATATAAAGGGTTTGATCCTGCTGCCAGTGTAAGCCTGGAGTAGCACCATTGGCAGTAGTACCCTGGCATTATTCCAAGCTTACACTAGTGTTACTCAAAATCTAATTTGTCTCAATGTGCATAAGCTGAGGGTATATAGGGAGGCTATCTAATAGTAGAGACTCAGACACAAAATGTACTGGTTGAGATCCTTGAGCTTGCAAGAAAATAATCAAAATTTTATAGCTCCATTGGAAAAGGGAGAAGATTTTTTAATAACATTCTGTGGAACAGTTTCCCTTCTATTTTGACTCATTCTAGACATGGGTATCATTTTGACATTTCAAATTTAATTTAACAAGCAACATCTTCCAAGGTTTTCATCCTTCTTTCCTCCTTTTACCTTCTCAGTTACAGCCATACCTCGTTTTATTGCACTTCACTTTATTGCGCTTCACAGATATTGCATTTTTTACAAATTGAAGATTTGTGGCAACCCTGCGTCGAGCAAGCCTATTGGCTCCATTTTTCCAACAGCAGGTGCTCACTTCATGTCTCTGTGTCACATTTTGGTAATTCTCGCATTATTTCAAACTTTTTCATTATTATTATATCTATTATGTTGATCTGTGATCAGTGATCTTTGATGTTACTCTTGTAATTGTTTTGGGGCGCCACGAACTGCACCCATATAAGACGGCAAACTTAATCAATAAATGTTGTGTGTGTTCTGACTGCTCCACCGACCGGCCATTCCCCCATCTCTCTCCCTCTCCTCGGGCCTCTCTATTCCCTGAGACACAACAATATTGAAATTAGGGCAATTAATAACCCTACAATGGCCTCTAAGTGTTCAAGTGAAAGGAAGAGTTGCATGTTTCTCACTTTAAATCAAAAGCTAGAAATRWTKAAGCTYAGTGAGGAAGRCATGTYGAAAGCTGAGAYAGRCYRAAAGCTCGGCCTCTTGCGCCGAACATTTAGCCAAGTTGTGAATGCAAAGGAAAAGTTCYYGAARRAAATTMAAAGTKCTACTCCRRTGAACACAYGAATGATAAGAAAGYGAAACAGCCTTCTTGCTGATATGGAGAAAGTTTTAGTGGTCTGGATAGAAGATCAAACCAGCCACAACATTCCCTTAAACCAAAGCCTCATCCAGAGCAAGGCCCTCGCTCTCTTCAATTCTATGAAGGCTGAGAGAGGTGAGGAAGCTGCAGAAGAAAAGTTGGAAGCTAGCAGAGGTTGGTTCATGAGGTTTAAGGAAAGAAGCCATCTCCATAACATAAAAGTGCAAGGTGAAGCAGCAAGTGCTGATGTAGAAGCTGCAGCAAGTTATCCAGAAGATCTAGCTAAGAGAATTGATGAAAATGTCTACGCTAAACAACAGATTTTCAGTATAGATGAAACAGCCTTATACTGGAAGGAGATGCCATCTAGGACTTTCATAGCTAGAGAGGAGAAGTCAATACCTGGCTTCAAAGCTTCAAAGGACAGGCTGACTCTCTTGTTAGGGGCTAATGCAGCTGGTGACTTTAAGTTGAAGCCAACGCTCATTTACCCTTCCAAAAATCCTAGGGCTCTTAAGAACTATGCTAAATCTACTCCGCCTGTGCTCTATAAATGGAACAACAAAGCCTGGAGGACAGCACATCTGTTTACAACATGGTTTACTGAATATTTTAAGCCCACTGTTGAGACCTACTGCTCAGAAAAAAAGATCCCTTTCAAAATATTATTGCTCATTGACAATGCACCTGGTCACCCAAGAACTCTGATGGAGAGATGTACAACGAGATTAATGTTGTTTTTGTGCCTGCTAACACAACATCCATTCTGCAACCCATGGATCAAGGAGTAATTTCGACTTTCAAGTCTTATTATTTAAGAAATACGTTTCATAAGGCTATAGCTGCCATAGATAGTGATTCCTCTGATGGATCTGGGCAAAGTAAATTGAAAACCTTCTGGAAAGGATTCACCATTCTAGATGCCATTAAGAACATTCGTTATTCATGGGAGGAGGTCAAAATATCAACATTAACAGGAGTTTAGAAGAAGTTGATTCCAACCCTCATGGATGACTTTGAGGTGTTCAAGACTTCAGTGGAGGAAGTAACTGCAGATGTGGTGGAAATGGCCAGAGAACTAGAATTAGAAGTGGAGCCTGAAGATGTGACTGAATTGCTGCAATCTCATGGTAAAACTTTAACAGATGAGGAGTTGCTTCTTACGGATGAGCAAAGAAAGTGGTTTCTTGAGATGGAATCTACTCCTGGTGAAGATGCTGTGAATGTTGTTGAAATGACAACAAAGGATTTAGAATATTACATAAAGTTAGTTGATAAAGCAGTGGCAGGGTTTGAGAGAACTGACTCCAATTTTGAAAGAAGTTCTGTTGCGGGTAAAATGCTATCAAACAGCATCGCATGCTACAGAGAAATCCTTCGTGAAAGGAAGAGTCAATCAATGCGGCAAACTTCATTGCTGTCTTATTTTAAGAAATTGCCACAGCCACCCGAGCCTTCAGCAGCCACCACCCTGATCAGTCAGCAGCCATCAACATCGACGCAAGACCTTCCATCAGCAAAAAGATTATGACTTACTGAAGGCTCAGATGATGGTTAGCATTTTTAGCAATAAGGTATTTTTTAATTAAGGTATGTACATTGTTTTTTAGACATAATGCTATTGCACACTCAATAGACTAGAGTGTAAACATAACTTTTATATGCACTGGGAAACCAAAAAATTAGTGTGACTCGCTTTCTGGTGACATTTGCTTTATTGCAGTGGTCTGGAACTGAACTCGCAATATCTCCGAGGTATGCCTGTACTTTTTGTTCTTAATACAGCAAGCATGTTGTTAAGACACATGCTGAGCATAATGTTACTGAACAGCATCAAGATCTCTGTTACCTCCACAACCAGACTGTCAACTGAAAGAACTGGAATCCTGGGGCCTGATTTTGGTGCTAAATTCCAGGAAAGAGCCTTCTCAAGTTCATCTATATTTATGTCCTGTTCTTTGGAGGGAGCAGTATGACAATCTTGAATCTTTCTTCTCCCACTGTCTACACAAGAGATCTCAGATCCACTAGTGCTGTTCCCTCTTGATAGACTCTTTTCTTCATTTAATCCTTCTTCATAAATGTCTGCAAAATGAAACATTGCTGAATGCAAATAAATAAGAAAAATCTGAGATCTGTAAAATGAGTTATTGTAAAAGTGAGCACTGCTATTGTAAGTATGGAGAAATGTATTTCCTTCATCACTGCAGAGGAATGTGACAATAACAGTGATTAAGAGCTGTACTGTAGAACTAATTCTATCATAAAAAGCAATGCCAAAATTCCCATTGTATTCAGCAGTGCAGGATAAAGCCCATAATGTATCAGATTTTTTCACACTGACTGTAGGACAGAGCTCACATGATGCCCACTAGAAGTTGCCTGTTCTCACTACTAACCTATGCTTTTTATAACTGGCACTGAGTGGCAAGAAAGTACTACTACATCCCAATGCCTAATAAATACCAGTATCCAGAGTTAACTGTTAGTATTTCACAGTCAGCGAAGACGTTTGACTTTATACCTTTGGGTTGAGAAATGATCAGTTCCACTTCATCAGGAGAATTCTGTATAATTTTAACTGCAGTATTAAATGAAACACCCTCGAGACTAATATTATTCACAGAGATGAGTCGTCCCCCTTAAAAAAGGATAAAAACAAGACAAAACACATCAGAATAGGGAAATAAACCCAAAATAGCTAACTTTAAACCATGAAAGTATTTTAATTCTAATTAAAAACTGAAGACAGTGACCTGGTTTGATATTTCCAGCTCTGTCTGCAGGTCCCCCAGGAATAATTGAAGCGATAAAGATACCAAGGTCTAATTTTCCTACATTTTCTCCTCCAATAATTACAAAACCTGCAAAAACGAGATAGCATGAGAAGGCAGAGACACTCTAGGCAGTTTTAAAAAAGATGAACCTTAGGAGAACAAAAGCATTTTATTCCAGTGACATACATTTTATGCATGGTCTGGGGAATGAGGAGCTCTGATTTACCTGGCATCAAGGTCCTGATTTGGGAGAGCTTTAAACTCACACTTTAATTTAAGCATGCTGATGACTGGTATTTAAATATAATTTTTCAATAAGAATACTTTCCTGAGTTGGGACTTCAGAAGATTCCAACTGCTTTGTTACAAGAGGCGTAAACTGTGTGGACCTGAGGACCTTAGAAATTGCTATAACACCTACAGGAGGAACACAGTATAAAATCTCATTAGATAAGTTAGAACATTGTTTTATATCATGTGGTCTAGGACCCCCAAGGTGGGCCATGGAGAATTGTAATGCTTATGCAAGAGGTATCTAAGAAAACTAAAAGCAGTTTAATTTCACTATACTATCTCAGAATACTTTGCATATTGCAAAAATTCTTTTCACTGGTGGAATAGTTGAGTTTGAAATCAAGACTTTCCACTCAGATCTCTACCATTTAGAAATTTGATGTTTAACTGTGTTAATGGTCAGCAGCGGAACTTGATAGCGCTCTGTACTCAAGAAGAGGATACAGTATGATAGTGTATTATATAACAAAAATGTTACCCAGATAAGAATCCAAAAGTCAGGAAACATTCATGTTAAGCTGCATATGCATTTTGCACCCACATGGGCAATATGTGAAAGGTTTGCAGAACACCAGCTCCCCCTATGTAAGGTCTAAGGTAAATAAAATCACTGTGTATATATTTCAGATGCAAAACTAGACCCTTGGTCCTTTCACTCTACTCTTAACACTTAGTCCACTTGATATCTATGGCCTTACTTAATCCTCTGAAAAAAACTGTGGTCTTGATTTATGTGCTCAGTCCTTTTCAATCTTGGAAATACTAAGTCCTTTGCAAAGGTTGGTTGTCTCATTCTACAAGAAGAATAAATGAGGTGAAAGATACAGTCTTGCTCAGCTTGTATCAGCAAGTATCAGTGTTAGCACCAGGATCTGACAGTCCTAGCAACAAACATCACATTCACGGTCCTTACTTACCAAAGCCATTCTTAGGGTCGCGTTTTAGGATGACACAAATGATTTCTCTTTCTAGACCACTTAGCAAAAGTTCCCTTTGGATGACTGGTGATCCAGGTGCTGCAGAAACAAAACAGCTAGAATAAATGCAGATGAGTGAAGGGAGACGAGATTCATGTAATATGCACAATTGGGACTTTAAAATTTGAATATATATTTTGTCCTTATTTTCAACATTACCATTACTTCTGAATTAATTTAATTCAGGACAGAAATTTGAACAAGTGTTTGGAAATTTACTTTCTATAGAACAGAATATATACAGAACAGGAAAACATAGTAGCAGTGTAATGTAAGCACCTCCTATATTCTGTCTGTCATTTCTGGGAGAGTACACATTTAGTCTTGTTAAGAACAGGTTATTTGAAGAGTCGGGCACCTGATGCCCATTGAACATGAGGGGAATGTGGGCACAAAATCAGTTACGCGTTCCTTTGAAAACTCTTGTCCTAGGCTCTGCGGGCTCTACAGAGCCCTTTTGGCTCTGTAATTGTAATCCCATCAGCACTGATTGTGATGATGGCTTTTGTAGTGCAACACTACTTAATACTGTGCAGTTGCCGCAATGTGTACACGGTGTGTACAAGTACAGTTCTAACTTTAAAAGGGACTGGATAGATAATCACAGCTTCATATTCCATAGATCTGTTCCCTGTGTTCATGTGATAGCAGGCAACTGACTTCTGTAAGAAAATGAGGTGTCTAGTGCTTCTTATTCCAGTTAGTTGTGTCATGCAAACACAAGCACAGACGAGGGAGCTAGAATATGTTTTGTCTCATGCATCATTTAATGAGTTGAGGATCTCAATGGCAAACCAAGTGGTGACCTCCAAGCACTGGGATATTGCCCCAGGCAAGAGTCCTGGGTGTACTGAACTACTTCTCTGAAGAATATTAGGCATCACTGGTGGAAAAACTTGATCATCAAGTCCCTTACCACTGATCCTGATAGAAAGGAGGAGTGAAAGAGAAGTTAATTCCCTGAACTAGAAGTGGCAAAAGGTTATTCTTTGACTTGTAAATAGAATATATTTTGGTCTCTTGCCAGTGAAACAATAAATATGGAAGAGTACCATCTCCCTTCATGACTATTATACTCACCACTGATTGTGTTCTGAGTTGAATGGATAGAGAGGTAGTCATAACTCCTTTGCTTTCCATTCAGATTGATGTGCATTTCTGACTGGGATAGCCCTGATGTAGATCTGCAGGGGAGGGAATGAAGACTGCATTACAATAACAAATCAACAATGGTATTCAGCACTCTTCATTGTCATTAGTCTGTCAGAGCCAAGTGGGGAATGCACACATTTGTAGCCTTTCAGCATGTCTTCTGATTCTGGGCCACATTTCATTGCAGGGGACAGGCAGTCTTATCCTTGCAAGCATTTGCTTCCACGTAACAGCTGCTATTAGACCACTCACATAGTGACTGTTTCCCCCTGTATTGTTCTCTGAGCTGAGTGCATGCAGCAGGAAAGCACAGCATAGTCGCAGCATGATTCAGTTGGTCCTGCTGTCCATTTAGATAATGCTATGTCTGAAAGTTTTCCTGGTAGTTCGTGTTCTTCTTGGTTCTGTTGTACTTCATAGCACTCTAAAAGGCACTAGAATTCATCAAAAGCCTTGAAAACTGTTTGCAGCTACGGTAACCACCTACACTCTGATGAATGTACCAATGTAAATGAAAAGAGAAAAGTTCTATACTGTTTTCTGTGTTTGCACCTTTGGACAGGGGAATCTATTAGGGAAGACCTGCTCCAAAACAGCTTCCACCCTGCATTCAGTTTACGTACTGCCTCTTCCAGAGAAGGTGCACATACATTAAAGACTTTACTATTGTTCTGCCTCATTTTTATCCTTCTCTGTATCCCATAAGTGGCTCATTCCTGAATCTGGTACAAACTTAAATGTCACCTCTTTTTCAAATTCTTACCTGGTAGATTGTTAGCTTCCTGCCTGTGCTTGCAGAGTTGCTGGCACAATGGAGCCCCAGTCCTGACTGGGCCTTTTGCTGTGACCACAATAAATACTGCAGAAAAATGTCTGGCACCTCATAGCTTACCAAAGAAATTTGCAATGATATAGTCTGCAGCTGAGTATTGTTAGATGTTTAGAGAAAAAAGCAAACCTACCTGCCGAGATTACTTTTGTCTCTAGTCCTGTTGCTGATTTCCACACTGAGGTTATCACAAGATTTGCTCATCATCCCAGCAGAAAGGTTTTCCAGGTTTGTCCCATACAGCACATTCTCTGACTGAGACAGTCTCTGAATCAGGGCAAGGTGTTCATGCTGAGCTGCATATGCAGAATTTGATTTGTCTATTTCCATAAATTTACTGTCCTCTGAATAAGAAGGGAAATTGGGGAAGGAAGAAAAGATAAATCCACTGACATTATCCCATCTTTTTAAGTTCAAAGCTGCTTTCTGTCTAACCTTTTCAACATGCCAGTAATCAGATTGACGTCACAGATATATTTGTTCTGGCATCCTTGAGAATATCTAGGCCCTGGATTGAGAGTCCAGTTTTCAATCCATTTATTTCATAGGAAGTATATTCTGTATTTAGATTTCATTTCTGTAAATTATACTGCAAATCCACTTTCCACAAAGGCAAATGAAATGTACAGACCTGTATAATTTAAACCTGACTATCTCTGAAAAGTGTATTGTGTGAAAATTCAGCATATGGAGAAAGTTCTGTCTGTCAGAGACTGAATCAGCCAGGTTGGTGTTTTCCCACCCTTCACAGGCCCACCACTCCAACACAAGTATATCTGAGGAGACAGGAACACTACAAACACATGCTCTCAAGATCAGAGAGGGGCCAAGGAGCTGGTCGTTTGCTCTGAGTGATTTGCGCAGTGGAGTTTGAGTGGGGTACCACCTTGGTGGCAATGTTTGGTATCCCATTTTCCACCTTTGTGTGTAATCTGCTAATTTCTTAATGACATTTGAGCCCTGCAGTATATGAATCTACTGCATTATTCCTCTCAAAAGATTTTATTTCCCTGAAATAAGATAATGCTGGAGGAGGCATTGTTCATTTATTTAGATTCTCATTTGATGGGGTGGAGCACCCCTGAGAGGGGATTTGAAGGAGAGAGGGTCAGCGAGCAACTGGAGACGTGTCTAAAAGTGAAACAAGAACCTGCTTGCCATGAGGTAACACAAATATGGGCTTTAATTCTGCTTGTATGTGATGGCTGACCTCCATTGTCTTTCCCTAACAGATACTAGTCTGAATGCAACTTTTAGAACATTACTCTTTACAGCGTTAAGCCTAGGTTCCCTCCTTCCTCAGTGATTTTGATCGGAGGCATTTGTTAAGGCATCAGAAGGCTTAACTGTCCATATTATTAGTGCAGTCTGAGACTTGCCATGGGGATTTCAAAGTAAGGGTTTGCCTGCAAATTTTGAAGAGATTGTGGCTTATGCCTCTGCACTGGGCAGCAGAAGAAAGAGTTTTGCTATTGGCTCATGCAGAAGGAGTCTTATCATCTCCTACAGTCCTTTATGAGAGAAAAGAAATGGGTTCTGTGTGCTGTGGTGGCAAAGGCAGCATTTAGAACTATGGTCCATCACTTGTCTTCAGGGAGCCAGTTTTTCCAGGAGAGCCAGCACACCCCAAACCTCAGAACCTGCAGTCACATGAGTAGAGAAAGTCTGACTGGTTTCAGTGATTTGAGGCGCTTGTAATCAGGACCTGGGTTATAATTTTCCTAGCTCTCAGTCGTTTTGTTCCCTTATATCTGGCATGCAATAACTTTCATGAAATAGTACTGCAAGCAAATGTGGCTCAGAAAACCATAAAATTCACTATTAGGACTCATTTGTATGCTGCAAAACACAGTTCCACTAAGTTTTGTTAGAAACTACAAGAGCCCTAACAAAGAGGGCACCTCGAACATAAGTGTCATTGTAGCACATTATGGAACAAATTCATGCAGGACAAATTTCTTTTTTTGTGAAAGAACTTCAATGAAAAAAACAAGCTTTTAATCATATATCCCATGTTATATCCCATTATATAATTTCATTGCCAGCCATTTTAAAGTTTTACTAGAGGAAAGAAGGATCCTAGTGGATAAGGCTTGGATTTTCTTCTTCTGCTATGACTCACTGTGCCAAATCTTCAGTGGGTGCAAATGATCATGATTCTGTTCAAGCCAATGGACAAGTCCTCAGCTGGTGAAAACCCATGTTGCTCCACTGAAGCCAAGACTGGTGCAGATTTATGTCATTTAAGGCTATTTCCTTTATTTTGTGCCTCAGTTTCCCCACAATGATCCTCACCTATCTTTACAGAGCAAGCTGAGAACAGTGGGTGAGAAAAGCAATGTAACTGCCCTCGGTCAGGCAGCATGTCATCCAAGAAAGAATGAAAAATCTAAACTCTAAGGAGGTAATAGTCAGGTTTTCTGCGGATGTGGCAAAACAGAGGAAGAGAAGAGCAGCTAAAACCTACATAGCTGAGTGAGTGTGACTGATGTGCCTTTGGTTCGGTGGTTTTGGTCTGGGATCGAACCATAACATTGAACCCGTGTCTCAGATAAAGATATCCAATAGACTAAATTCTGCTCCAGTGTATCTGGACACTATAGTTATTCTTTGTGTGGAACATTTCTCAGTTATGCTGGGGATAAATCTGATCTCTTCCTTCAGAATTCCCAGCAGGTTTCCTGAAGTGAAGTATAATCAAGCTTTTTCAAAATCTGAGTTTAGCTATATGGTGTTTATCACCAGAGTATCTACCTCCTCCCTGCACGCACACACACACAGACACGAAAACAAACTTTGACTCACAGGTCTTTAACTGTTTGTAATGTAGGAGGCATTATTTTCTGCTCTGCAGTGAGGAACTGAAGCTCAAGTGAAACTGATGTGACAGGTCTTCTGGTTCTCAGCTTAACTAAGGGCCACTTTTCTTCTTTGAGTTCTCCTCTCCCCTATAAAACCTAACATTGTCCTATGGCATGTATAATAAAAGTACATTTATAGCTTACCTGGTGAAGTTTGCCGAAGTTGCCTAGAATTCATCTGTGCATTGAATTTGTGTTGGGCAGAACAGAGGTCCAGTAAATATTTACAAGTCTTTGCTGTGTCAGTAATGAATGTATGTTTCTTGCCACTGAAGCTGCTTTCAATCATGAATTTTTTTCTCTGAAGAAAAAAAAAATGCATAGCTTGCTTTATATAACATATCAGTCATAATACTGAGGCACTGAAAGTTTATTCTGTGTGATCTTGTTTGTTTGTACAGATATATTTATGCCTGGCTGCATGCGTTTTGGGTGTAGTAAATGCCTATCATAAAATCAACATTTGTGAGTGAGGTGTCTGTCATTCGGATCATAACTCCCCTATGTTGAAGTCAAGAGCCTTTGGACATTGCCTGCACTGGGAGCAGGTTAATAGGCTTGGCAAAACTTGGCCCTACACATGTTAAAATGTTTAAACCAACTAAATATGAAAATGAAAATATCTTCAAGGGGCAAATGGGCAATTTTGGGAGAGAAAACAAGTTGGGAGTGAAGAACACTGTGGTGGTTGGTTGATAGATCTTTGGTGGCAAAAATACCACTTAGAGCAGGTCGTAAGCTTGTCACCAGTACTTGTTTCTGAACAGACACCAGCATACAAAAAGATGGGGATGGGAAAAATGAGATCTGGAAAGAGAGAGACATGATCCCATGACCTGCTGTAGAAAGGGAAACACAGGAGAAAAGAGAGAGAAGGAAAGAGTATGGAATATGCTATAAAGAGGTTTAACATAGTCCCTGTAATAGTTAACACCATATTGCTCAGTTTTGTAATAATTTGACTTAAGCCTCCAGAAATGGGCAAAAAACTCCTGCACTGAACATCACTAAGAATTTGTTTTCTCAGGATCCACATCCAGATCTGGCCTTGATTTGGGGCTGTTTTCAAAATGGACATGTCTGTACAGAATAAGTTGAATTCAGGCTCTGAATGCAAGGTATTTATAAAAGGGACAGGCAGAAGAGGAATAAAGTGTTAGAGTAGAGAAGAGGTTCACTTGTTTCCAACTCACATGAGCTGATATTCTCTCTGTTTCACGCCACTGGAATCTTAAACTGGCAATTCTTGTGTGATTTTGGACCTCATATACAATGATGCCTTTGGCACAGATTCCCAGGATGATGTCCCCTCCTGCTGTTTTCTTCTCTTGGGACACTTGATAGAATAACACTCCATATTCAGGGAGTTGCTGAGTCACCTTTGTAGAGAAAAAGTGCAGTTACCATACATTATTCAAAAAGAGGCATGTTGGAGAAAAAGGTAGATGAGAGGGAAAATGGTTGCGGGTGTCTCTACTGAATATTCTTTCACTCTCTCTAGAAACCTGTGGAAACTCTTAACAAATTTTCATCCCTGCTGCCTCACTGAGTGCCTTGCCTGACCATAGTGTGTCATAGAGCCATTTCATGCATTAATTTTCCGTGTGTAAAGTTGAAATAACATTTCCCCACACACCTCATTTGAAGAGCTAAGAGGATTATTCAGCTTCCTGCACAACAATCTAAACATTATAGTGGCACTGAGGTGCTCAGTATTACTGCTACTTAGCACTTGTGCAGATTTCCAAATAGCAATCCATGCAGGATTAATGCTACTTGACTAATGTTGAACCTTGTTCCTTTCCATTTTCTTTTCTGTCTTTGTTTTCCCAAAAAGAGGTGCAGCAAATATGCTGATGATGCTAAAACTGCTAATACTTTGGCGCCAGCTCTACTCTGATATTGTTACGGGCTTACGTGGTTTCCTTTCCACAATAGCAATGACAAACTGGAAATCTTAACAGCAAGGAAGCCACAGCTCACAGCCTTCAGCAAACTCAGGTACATACCCCTACTTGTTCATCACTATCATCTTTTAAAATTAAACATTATGAATTTCCATTGCCAAGAGTCTTAAGTTATAGGAGTTGTTAAATTGTGTCTCAAGGTCAAGCTTAAATATGATGACAACTTCTGAGGGAATTTTACTGACCCAGAATTCCCCTCAATATCAGACTTTGGAGTAAGAGACCTTGAGTGAGGCTTCTTTTTTGCACAGTGCTCCCTGCTGGGAGAAAGGCAAGTAGGATTATACTGCAAGGGACTGAGGAGTCAGCTTCTGCCCTTGCCTTTTAGCAGTATGCGGAGGAGACTTAGAAGAACCTCACCCAGAGGCTCTAGATGTTGTTATTTGTCCTTCTTCCTCCTGCACTTGGCCACAAAATATTAAAATGTGACTTAGATCCCACAGTCCTTTATCAAAATATGGAATATGAGGATGATTTTCTGTCCCCTTTTGTGATCTGCAGATCAATATGAGTTTTTTCTAATCCATTTTTTTCTTTGGAAGCTAATGCAGGAACTCAAAATGACTTTTCAACCTTGAATAGAGATTTTCAGCAACCAAATTAAAACACTTTTAGAAGATCTATTTTTCAGAAAAAATCCAGAGCACAAATGTTCAGGTCCTGAAAATTGGGGCATCCATAATCACTAGCTGAATCTTGGCTTTAATTCTGAAATCCCTATCATATTTGTAATTTGCATGTTCTTGCCATAGGGGCTATCTTTCTCACTTTGTGTGATGCATTGGCTCCTTCTACAGTCTTACTCATTGAAACAAAGCTGCTTTTCTTCAATGGATTTGCCACGCATGATGGGACAGTCATTAAGGCTAAGCTTCAGCCTATTTCTTCAATTCCAGGGCTAGTGTTAGATGATAAACTAACATAATTAAGCAGCTAGCTTAAAATGATGCTATAAATAAAAGTATGTTTCACTGCAGCAAAATGGCTATTGATATTTATCCATTCTCTAATTCCTGATATTTTTCATGTGATGGAAAACAAAGAAGTTGGGGGAGAAGGATGAGAAAATAAGAAAAAAAATTAAATCCCATATCATCACCCCAGACACCCTAGAGATATTGTCATGTGAGAGAATACTTCAGACACCTCCCCCCCTCCCTTCCATGGTTTACAAATATTTTTAAACAAATAATTACTACATGTTTAGAAAATGGCTGAATAGCTCCTATAGTTCCAGAAGTCAAGAGAGTGTTTATTCCCATGCTTTATAATCATCTCTAATACATTCAATCAGTGTATTCATAATCATCTAGAACCCAGACAACATCTCTGTTGTATGCTGAAAATACACATTAACCCTTAGCATGTGAAAATTTGCATTAACCCTTTATAAACTATTTGTGAAAGGAAGCCTAATAGTTAAGTGTGATATAAGCTATTCAGGCTGACAGTATGTGCAGCAGAGTTAAATTTTCAGTATTTTGTGGAATATCCAAAGTTTGCCACATCTAAAATCTTGTATTGGACAAGAAGGAAATAGCAGAAGACAGTAAATAGAGAGGGACTTTCTACCACAAAAAAAATAAATAGTGTTTGGTGTGTGGCGAGTTACCTTTAAAAATTCTAGTTCGGCTTCATCCTCGAAGAGGGAACAGTTCATGCGATGCAGTTTAGCAAGCTCTCGCTGTACGTATGCCAAGGTCATTTTCTCTATTCGGCTTGCTGGAATATAGTCCTCAACACGAAAATAGCTCTTTCCATGCATCTTCAGGAAAAAAAAAACAAAAACATTATTTTGTTCTTTTTTGACTTTTCTTATTGGTGCATTTCCATTTTCAGGGTGACCCATATACTGAAGTCACCCTGCTGACATTTCCTAAGAGAAGCTGGAGAACAGCAGATAGTGTCCAACAGCTAAATGCATCTTTTGCGCCCATGCTCAGCACGATGCTTAGAGCATAGACCACTCCTTTGTGCAGAAGAGAGGAAAGAGGTGGGCCTAGAGGCATGAGTGCAGTCTTGCACTTAGAGCTGACAGCTGCAGTTGCATCAATATACATCAATACAGTGGGGGACCCAGTGACCGGATGGATCAGATTTTGGTTGATTTTAAAGCTGGACCACTCAGAGTTCAATTAATAGAGCTACACTGATTTATATAACTGAAGATGTGACAGGGAATATAAGTGGGTGTTTTCTGTACAATTTGAAACTGAGAACTAATTCAGATGTACCATCACTGACCCTTCTGTCTTTATGTCTTATGGATCGGAGCCTACACACAAAATCTCTGTGAATTCTGGAGTATTCCTTTATTTTTCTCTTCCATGTTTCTCTTTAAGCCCCTCTGCACTTCCAAGTTGTGTCCATTTTGGAAATTTTCTACAGATCTTCTGGAGTTTAGTTTTGACTGAAGTTATCAATTATGAAGTACCAAGAGTCTTTCACTAGGTACCATTCTGCCAGATTTCCTGCCAAATTCATCTGTCTCATTATTGCTCCATAATCAGGAAAATTTTGTAATTATTTAAATTAAACCTGAAATATGATTACTGAAGGATTTAGCTGAAGTTATGTGTTATTCACATTTCTTCTTTAAACTCTGTATGACAAGCAAAAGCTGCAAAAAGTGGTGACAGAGATCTTGAAGAATTATTATTTATCCATACCTCAGAAGCATAATTGCCAAGCTCTGCCTGTAAAGCCAAAGCACCAAGTTTCAGGGCAGTCTCATCGTTACAATATAACCGCTCTTCCAAAATATCTTTACGAAGCTGCAGGTAAAACTGATGCCTTGTCAAGCTGTGCCTGGAACACAAAAAAGTTTAGGAACAGAGCAGGAGCCCTGAATACTCAGCATAAATACTACTGTTTTTCCTGCCATCAGCAAAACTATGCACTTACTGGATAATGTTAAAGTGATTGACAAAGAATTTTATCCTTAGAAAGAGTGTGAAGTTAATGATGGAGGTTTTCTTCTTGGGTTGGTCATTCCAGCCTTCTGGGGCCACTTTGTAGAGTTTGGTCTCATCATCCAAAAAGAAAAACTCTTTACCTGAAATGAGAATTGTGGGTTCTGTGATAAGTCTGGAGATACTTCAGTAGCTCAAAGTTCTGCTATGTTCACTCGGTGTATCACTAGCAATAAAACAATAGATCATGGATGTCAGTTGACATATACTTCCCTGTGTCTTGGGTTAACTTATTGCTTCTTTGACAGAGACCTTAGGATAACATTTAGTGTGTAATTTAGGATTACAGTTGTTAGATGCTGGATTGGGGTGCTATATATGGAAGCATTCAAGAAGAATTCAAAGGGCTTGCATTCAGCTTACCACTCAGATTCTACACCCCACTGTAATCTTTGTGCCCTGCACACGAGGTGTGCTTCCTCCAGGTGCCTCGGAAGTGTTTGCCAGCTGAAAGGGGTTAGGGAGATGTGGGACTTGCAATTGAAATAGCTGGACCTGTACTCCAGCTTACATCTACGAGCAAAGACAGTCAGTCTGCCTCACAGCAGCACTTCCTGGAATTTCTTCTGGGGCAACAGGGCTCGGCATTATTCCAGTGCAAAGCTGGGCCAGAGCCTTTTCTACATGGGAATATCAGCCAGTACCAGCATGGCTGTGCTGGTACACAGTTGTAGGGTAGACATGCTTTACATCAGTGCAGTACAGTTTACACCAATGTACCTTACTTTTGCTTAAGCTTTGGGTCTGCTTCTATCTGAGGATCAGGATCTTAGAGAAATTCATTAATAAAGTGACTACAGAGGCACTGTCAGGAGAGAACTGGTACAGTAGTTAGCTGTATCTCAGTACCTTTCAGATAAGCCAAGCCAAAGTAGAAATGTTCCACTAAGTTTGCATATGCCACCACGGTGTTGAAAACATCTCTTGCCTTGGACTTGATGTCACATTTCACCTCAAGGCACTGCCCGTTGAGCAGAATCACATTGAGATCCCTTTGGGACAAATAGGATTTCCCTTTTTTAGTCTAAGAACATGTAACAAAGAGTGAAGAATGAGTGCCAAGTTCAAGCAGAAGCTCCACAGCATTTTTTTTACCAAGGCCCCCGAATTTCCTGTCCCTGCACAACCTGCTGGAATTGGTCACAACACTATGTTGTTCCTTGCCTCCCTTATCATACATTAATGTCCCAAACATTTCCAGTTTTTCAAAAACCCAGGGAATCCCCAAAAAAACCAGCTGAGCATTCTCAGATTCTACAATCACCAGGGTCATTCTAGGTTTAAGGGTAATTCCAGATTTTCTTTACTCTAGTATCTACTGCTACATGCTGTCAACTTTTTACTTTATCTTAATGAAGAGTAGAGGATGCGCCTGCAAACTGGAGGAGTACAGTACATTGGCACTAGATGTCACTTTGCATATTTGCTGCATAATCTTATTCTCAAAAGTCTTGCTAAAGTGAGCTTTCTTAGCTGAGAAGGATAAATTAAGCCATTTTCACACTGATCTCAGCAACAGAGATAGCTATGCAGCACTGAGAATTAAATGGTCTCCTTTTCGAGTCTCACTATCTCTGCAAGAACCCTAACTTGGCTTGGAAGGAGGACATGACAAGAAGCCTGGGGTGGGATTCTGATGCAATTTATAGGGCCCCAACTTAAAGGTCACTAGGTTAGTTCTAAATTCTTAATGGTCATACTTACTACAATTGATCCAGGCAGCTCTAAGGTCACTGGTGGTTCACTAGACAAAATAATAAATTCTGGACCTGAAAACTGTGAGGAGGAAATTTAGAGATTTAATAAACATCTCCTTAATGTTAAGAAGATCCCAAACACCAGAACCAATGAAACCTATTTCCCATTGATCTGCATGCTGTGGCTAATTGACTTCAATATCTAATAAGGTGCACATGCTGACTGGAGACTTCTCTCTGTTTGGGCTTTCTCCTGTGTGGACTTTCTGGGGTCCAGTTAGGAGTGAGCTCATGCTGTAGCCTTTTCTTCTGTCAATGCACTTACAAGGTCCATTTCTTTTACAAGTCACCTATTTTCATGACACTTATAAAAACTTTCTTCTGAGACCTTTTCCCCTTTCTCAGATGTGGCTAAAAAAACTTTTCATTCCCAGGTTACTATGAGGAAAATCCCAGACATACATACATACATACATACATATACACCGCTGTGATTTCATAAGCCTGGCTTCTGTAGGAAATCAGACTAAAATGCAGAATTGCTTCTGCTCCCTGTGGCGAAGATTGCCTGATATTTGTTGTTAGCAGATCTTGTTTTCTTTTGCTTTAGCTTCAACAAACCTTAAGAGCACAAGATGATTTTTTTCTTTCTGAACATCCACCTCAAGTTTAATTTTTTTGTAAGTTTCAGTACAAGTGATTTGACAATTTGTGAAATTACATTTGAGGGAATAACACTGATTTGTATTTAAAAAATGTCAAAGTTCTAGAGCTTCCAGTAAATTCTGTAGAAGACATCTTTTATCATCCCTGTGGAGAATATTACTTAGGCTGCCTTTCCCAGGACTTACTGGCTTTGGTTCAATGCTATGCTAAGTGTAGCCACCCAGCCAGTGGATGGTTTGATGTGCAGAACGTGTAACTCTCCCATGTACCACAGTAAGTCAGTGGTAGAGCTGTGAATAAAAAAGCATTCTATGTTCTAAATGTTAAACTACACTGTCTTCCTTTTCAGGCTAATGATACGGAAATCTTGAAGCACCAAACAATTACTAGGTGCAGACATCCAGCTCAGGAAACTTTTTTAAATTCACCAACATGATGAACACCAATTTTGCAGCCAATTGCTGATATTCTGTCAACTATCAGAATTATTAAATGTCAGTGAATACAGAATGATTAAAGGCAATCTTAGCTAGACCTTCTCAAATAAGCCAGAAGCATGAATTAGAAATGTCAGGAAGACACAATATAAAGAAGAGCTTGCTATTTTGAGCAGTAATAATTTAAAGACCAGGCTCTGGCAGTTGCAAAACAGAGTACAGCAAATTAGAAAAGTTCCTGATGCAATAAAAAGGCAAAATTAAAAAAAAAAAGATGCACTGTAGAGAGTCTCAAAGGTCATAGCCCTGTCCTCTGTAAACCTTTACTCCCCTGTATCATCTGACCATTGTGTCTTTAACTCCTTCTGCTAGTCCCTCTTTATTCACGATATAAAACTACATTGTGTCTTGGCAGCACGATACTGGTATTATGAAACAAATCATAAATTTTCTCAGAAAAAGATCTAAATGGGTCAAGGGACTAATTCATGTAGAATGGCTGGAAGAATCCACATCTTACCACTTGCAGACCATTACCTGTTCCCCTCTCTGCTGCAGTCATTTCAGTCTGCTTGAGGGATCTAAAACCAGATGAATCTGACAAAACCCAGCCCTTACACCACATGTCCCCTTTACAATTACTTCTTAATTCTAGCCTGGTCCAGCCCAGAGCCTACATTCTATGCACTCCTTCTGTAATGCATGCAGCTATGACTACATGATAACTTCGTACTGTGCATCTGTCTGTTTTTTGAATAACTCCACTCTGTGCTGCATACAGCCATTTTCTTCTGAGTTACATCAGTCTGTCATGAGGGAGGGGTTGGGGAGGGGAATGCATACATTCATAGAGACCTCTACTTCATTTTCTTCTTCTTGTCATCATGACAGCAGTCACTCAGACTGAAAGGAGCATGTTTTCTTTTTAGAGAAGGAAAAAAAATGACATCAAATGATGGATGAATACAGCAAAAACTGAAACTTCATGACACAGACCACCACTAATGAAAATCAACTGTAACTTTACCCATATGGGGGTCAACCATTCCTGCCTTTCCTCCATCCATAGCTATGCTGAGGGTAAGTCCTTTCCCACAGGGATTTCCATAGCATGGGTCCTATCACACCTCCCATATATCCTCTTTTACATGTAAACCCCTGTTTTGATGATGAACTTTCTCAGACTTCGAATAATAAGGTCCAAAGCCTGTCTCCTGCAGCATCTGCCTCTGATTCCCCCAATGGTATAAAGAGGAGTTAGGAAGTCATAAAAATATTCTGAGGATTTCCTCCAGTGTGGGAATACAGCAGAGCTAGCTTGTTCTGTGCCACCCTCCATATGGTCCCTGGCAGAGGGTCATCAAGTAGGGAGGAGGGGGCCTAGAAATGACCCATTGCAGCATTTTGTATAGCATTAAAGAACTACAGATGTGGAGTTGATTTATCGTAGAAATGTCGGTCCAGAGTAATGGCCAAAGAAGCATAAAAACTTTCATATCTTTTGTTCTGTGCCTGTTCAGTGCCTAGCACAACTGGGACCTGGTGAATGACTGGTGATCCTAGTACTGCCATATTAAAAATAACAGCAAAGAAATCATTATTTGCCCTGCTGTGCCTTAGTTTTTTTCTGTCTCTCACAATGCACTTTCTTTTAACAGTTGTTGGACTCCTTTTGAGGAAGCTAATTATTATTCCAGTGAAAAACTGTAACACAATTAAAAACTAAATCTATATATAAAAACATTTTTTTCAGAATATCTAACTGAAACTCTTGGTCTTCAAAGTTCTGCCAGTGGTTGGTCTTGAGACGGGAGAGAATGTGAAGTACTGGAGAATGTAGAGGGGCACTGATTTGAAATACTGAAATAATAATGATAGCAGCAGCAGCAGCAAGGGAGCATGCAAGTATGATTCACTTGGGCTGAAACTGGAGAGGGAGATTGTTTGAAGAGCAAAACTGCCGTAAAAAATAAAATGCCCTGGAAAAAGGAAACTAAAATAGAAGTCGTTTTCCTCACTCCCCAGAAGTGTGATTGCTAGGATTGTTTGCGGCTGTATTATGCAAACAAAAACAACCTAGATAAAATATCAAAAGGGTCTGTGTGTGTCTGTGCATGTGAGCTTGTGAACTTGGCACAGGTGAAAGTACTCACGAGCCTGAAACCTGGCCCTTCTCTTTTCCACAAGAGAGGGCATACCATGGGCAGCTGCATTGTGGAGTTTTCCGTGATTACGATATTTCTGGATTTTTGTGATCTGGCTGCCAAAGAAGCGTTTTCCTTCCCATTTAACAGAGAGGAAAACCACAAAAATGTTCTACAGCAACTCAGCAGCTAGAAATAGACCCTTAGGTGAGCCATTGGTTTGGCACACTCACTGCTAGCCTATGCTTTCTATCGAGGCATACACTGTAAAACAAATCTAAGTCCTTTGATCATCATTGACAAGCAAGGGTTTGGGTTCAGGCTCTCTGTAACTTTGCTGTGCTGAAGTTTCTGTCAAGGTAGTTGATCAAAACACTCCATATGGTGTTTGCTGCTTGCAGAAATCACACATGTAGGTCACAGAGGGTTCAGTCCTAAGCTTTTGCTCATTCTGTTTGTACAAGAGCTTTCATTGCCTTCGGTTCTGAGCTGTTTATCACAACTGGCTCATGCCTACTTTGGAGTCTGTCATTTTAGGAAACCCATCTAATGACATGACTCCGTAGCCAATATGCACATCATTGGTGGCTGACAACTGGATGAGAGGTTTTTCATTAGTGATATTTACATTTTGAAATCAGGTTATGCATTTTCATTAGTTACCTTTTCCTCCCTTTGGAACAAACATTTCTGTGATGCAGCAGCTGCTGTGTAGTCCTTTGTAGACACGGAGAAGGTGGAGCCCAAACTCAGCAGGCTGTGTTTGCTGTTCTTCTGAGCTCCACTAGGGATTTCCTCTACAGCACTGACCGACCTTCAAAGGAGATGTCATAGTGAGTGATATATCCAGTTGTGTATCCAAAACAACATAGAGTTGAAGACAAAGATCTTAAGGTAAATTGAGTACCGTGATCTTATGGAATCCCGGACAATAGCATTTACAAGCTATTATATAATGTTATACTTACAGAAAAAGAATTCAACAGAGATAATTTTACTGACATCCTTTATAAATAAATTTTAAATACCCTTTATACAAAAAGAGTACTTGTGAGCCAGCTCAGTCTGGTGCAAGTCTGGCGAACTCACTAGGCAGAGACTTCAGCCGGGGCCTTTCAGAGAATTCTACAGGCTGGAGTCAATTTCTCAGTTATTATTTTCTACAGTGGGGTCACAAAAAAGCCTCAGAAAACACTAACATTCGCTGCTACATTATTCGGAATGTTTCCAGGAAGGGTAACTAGATCAATTGAATATGAATTCGTTAGAATAAATTAATGTCTTAGGGAGCTGAGGGAATTTTCAGTTTAATTAAAAGAAAGATTAGTGTGAGCGCTCAGTTCAGAAAACTGTGTTTTTACTGTATTTTCAACACATAAAGTAATGATGTTCTCCACATGAGCAGACAAATGCAGGCTTAGAATAAACTTATAATACAATATATACTCATCAGTGAGGAAAGAATGAATGTATGGTAGATTCGGAAAGGTTTTGTTGACATAGATTTTGATTAATTGTATTTTTAAGAAATGGCAAAGTCACAAGGAAGCTTTTTTGTTATCCCAAGGTTTCATCCTTCTCTTGTGCATATTAGAGAGTTGCTTCAGGAAATTCATTCAGGGAGTTTCAAAAGGTTTTTAACAAAGTTACTAGAAGTAGCTTGCATTCCTTTGTGTATAAAGGTATGTAGGTATTTCTGTTTCCATGAATGCAACCTCAGAAAGATCTTTTAACTAAAAAACATGCCTAAAACGACGTAAAGTGACTTTTGTGGGTATAAAAATATTATGAGCTGAAAACCCAAGGTTCAGTATTAAGAAGACTTTCTTTCCCCATGAGAAAGTAATAAAATAAAATTTCTCTTACTGATATCATTGCCAGGTGTGTGATGCTTATATAGATGTCTATACACACACACACACATATAGGTATATGAGTATGTGTGTGTATATAGATATCTATATAAGCATATATATGTGTGTGTGTGTGTTTGTGACAGACAGACAGTTATTTCTTCAGAAAAGCTGCTACTGTCCTGCCTCCTGCTGGCAGTTGTTTCTTGTTGGAATTTTCAAGGTATACTGGGGTATCTCACATGGCTCAGATCACTGTGGCCGACTTATCAGGAAGTTCAAACAGTTTACTTGGGACACATTTAATTGGTAATTGATCTAAATGGAGCACTTCCTGTGGGCCTGAATTACTCATGTCATGGTTAAAAGAAGAAACTCCTGTTTAACTGGGTCAAGAACTCAGTTTAAATGGGATGTCTGCAGGGATTACATGGTGCTTATCTGTGAGATTCTGGTCTTTGTGATGCCTAGAGGCTAACAGTACTTAACATTTCTTCTTCATTTGGAAACAGTTGTGATTTCAGCTGCACTATGCTAACACTTACTCTAGACAACTCTTTTTTTGGCAGGAGTGGAGTTTACCTGGCTTTTGTGAAGGAGTTAGCATCAGTTGTGTGAGTCTCAGTTTCCCTTGTCTGTGTCCAGGGCTGCTGTTATACTTCCATGGCTGAAATGAGGCTAATCCTCATGACAGACCAGAGTTTTTTTTACTGCTTGCATCCCTGGGTTACCTATAACTCTTCGGTAAACTAGTGGTGCGGGGCTGGGTATGGTTGAAACAAATGAGGCAAATCAGTTTAAGAGCTGAGATGGAAATGCAAATATTCCACTGAATATTATGGATCACGTACATGGGCTGTCAGAACCACTCCAGAATAAATCAGGTCTCTGCTAGTATAACAGCAGTACAAGATGCAGACCCTGACCCAAAATCTGAATGTAGACAAATATTGACTCTGCAAATTGCCATGCCAGTAAAGGCAGTGACTGTCCATACCTTCTTATTACCCCCCCTCTATGGAAATTGTGTCCTCAAATTATTCCCTCCTATGCTCTCTGTAGAGCTGCTTCCCAGCTGTTTCAGTCACAGCGAGCCAGGTTAGCTGCTGTTGTTCACCGGTCTGATTTTGACTGAAACATGCTAGGGGCACCTATGTGATAGCTGTGCCAGCTCTTTGGAGGGCAGTGACATCTGGCAGGACACAGTGATAAGAGAGTGAAGATGGAAGACTTTGGTGCACTTGTTTTGAAGGGATTGTTGTTGGCCCAGGCTCCATTTCCCTCACTAAAGCATTAGGACAATTTTGCTTGGGGCCAAACTGAGTCTGGATGCACTCTAGCTTTACATAAACAGTGCCTGTTATGATAAGAGGTGACAGATTCAGATGGTGATCCAGGCATTTTCCCATAATGACATGGCCACGCTACATCTCTATGCTCCACTGGGTAATAAAAAAGTTTCCATCTTTTAGGAATACACGTTTCAATTACCTGTTTATGAAGAGTTTGTAGCTACTTTGTGTCCTTGATTCACTGAGGATGGGATCCCATGACCTGTGCGAGGGTGGGGATCTCCCTGAAATGAGTAACATGGCTGAAATGAATAGCATGACTGAAGCAATCATAGCAGCACTCAGCGCTACGTCCTAGGACAATTACAACAAGGAGAAAATTTTGACTGGCTACTTCCTCTCTTGCGTCCTTGTTTGGGCATGATAAATGACTGCTTGGTAGGGCTAAATGAATACTACACCAGCAGCATCCCCAGTTCTGTAGTTATTGTTATTCCCTCTTCACAAGCCTTCACATGAACGTAGTTTGGAGATTAGCTACATATGTACAACGTCTGTTATTTCCATACATATATGGGGGTTGTGAAACAGCTTTTGCTCTTCATAAGTTATATTTAATGCTCCTTGTTCTTCTGTTTCCAGGCATAAAATCAAGGAAAAAATGTCATGTGACTTCCCTGGTTAATCAGACTAGGATATAAAATCACTGAAATGAAAACTGTTTGTAAATATTCCACTGGTTATTTGGTACTTAACTATTTTGTGAGTGTTTCTACATCGTAAAAATCTGATGGGGATATAGGAATGGTTTGTGAGTCATTAGCAAATAAGATTTGAATATTTTTTTCACCTTCAGTCAGCTCTGCTGCTAGAGAAGGGATAGGCATTGCTTCCTCCAAATATACAAAAGCTGAAACTTGGAGGTAGAACCAGAAGTAGTTATTCAAATTGTAGTTCCATGAACATTTTTTCTAGCAGCAAAGTTGTTTTAAAGCCTTCAGAGAAGGGGGAAAGGACTTAATTTTTTCTTTGCTTGGATCATTTCATTGATCTTATTTAAAGAATTGCCTGTCAAAGTTTTACATAGGCAAAATTATAGAGATGATAAGTTGAGCTACTGGGGAAGGAATCATTTAGACCAAAATTTTTCCAGAAAAAGTGTTCATGAACTACATCCTAACATCTCACTCCGAATTCCAACACAAAAATATAGCACTGAATTCCAGTATAACAACTACCAACTGAAATTTAAAAACCTAGGGAATCTACAGTTACATTAGTAAAATATGCAGAAAACATAAAATATGTAACTATAAAGAATAAATAACAATTTAAAAACATTTTTTTCAAGCTGTAGATGGTGCTATAGTAGACAAGCTCTTTTAGTTCCTCACTAATTTGGTAGTGACAAAATGTGAGACTGTGAGATAAGCCAGATAGTGAGGGGTAGTTACAAAAGTTAAGATTCAGTTCTATATTCTGAAACTGCATGTTCGTAATGCTTTTTAATGAGAAAGCCCTGCAAAACTCTCCTCTCACACTGTAAGTTTCACATAACTGTATATATATATTTTGACAAGGATGTAAAATTCCCCTTAGCTTTCTCAGTCTCAGCTGTCATGGCAGTGGGACAAGTTGGCTAGTTTTAGTGGCCAGACTGCCATGTTTTGATTACAAATCCAACACATTCCTGGCATTTAAGGTTGACATGTGGCTCTCAAAGAAGTTGGTCCTGTAGATGATTAATTTATTATATATTAAATGAACTTCCCGAGTACAGTTTGGATAGAGATGCTGATCTCCCTTGATAATGGTGCTCTTCCAGGTGGTAATATGTCTTTTAGGAGAAGAATGTGTTCTTCTAATATATTATCTAGTGAAAGAATGTGTGTGGCAAACAAGTTCATACAGTCTGTTTTTTCTCTTGTATTTTTAGAGCTCAGTTTTACAAAATGCTGAGTACCTACAGCTGCCACTGTCTTAGTGGAGACTGAGACATGCACAGATTTGCTGGAATGAGCCTTTGTCAAGTTTTTGACCAAGATTTAAAAAAAAAGGACTTTCGAAACAGTCTCCTGCATCTGCCTTCACTATATGCCACTAGGTATGTGACTGACACCAAGTCTCACACAAGGTGCGGCTGCAATCTGTTATAGGCTTTTATTGCTGTTGATGTTGAATGCAATTCTGGAGCTTTAGAAAAGCAAGTCTTTGACAGGAGGGAATTATCAACAGCAATTGTACCAGCACCTTCACCTTCCTTATCATTTGGGCAGAGGGGTGAGAGGGTACTCTATACACTTTTTCCCTGGATATGTTGTCTTTTCCTCCGTGAATCATCTCCTGGCAGACTTTTGATCAAACAGTGTGCGCCCAACTTTTTGCCACGGTTCCTAAGGAAATTAGTCCCTTGAGATCATGCTGTCTGTCTGTCTGTCATTTTTGCCCAGTAAATTTAGAACCTGTCAAATTTGAAAGTGGGGGGTAATGTCTTCCTACAAATTTCATGGAAATCAGCAGCTGGAAATCAGAAACCCAAATTAATGCTCCCCAGTGAAAGAAAAGTGAGGAAAACCCAGCAGTTACCTGTTATTTATGACATCGCTGAAGTAAGGCATCAGTGTGTGTGTCTTGTTGCATCATAATAGGTTTCTGGTATAAAAGTTTACAGGGCAAGTTTGAATCCCTGCCACGGCAGGAGCTGGGACTTTGTTTCTCACGGGGAGCTACCGGAGGCTGTGTTTGGCCAGCCTTGGTGGCGGATAGAAGCACGGCAGCTGGTGCTGGCAGCAAAAGGAGGCAGAAGGAGGAGGTAAATGCCGGAGTGACTGTCCTCGGCACTGGGCAGAGCACTGGGAGCAGCAGGTGGTGAGTGTACATCTGGGTGTGCATCTGGAGGCTTGGGAGAGGTGAGCCGGGTAGTGGGAAGAAAGGTTGAAAGGAGAGGGGAGGTGGGCAGCTGTGGAACGGGAGAGCAGACATGGGTGGGAGTTTGAGGATGGGGAGCTGGCATGGTAAGCTTTGCTTTTTGGGAGAAGCTGATGACATTAGGGCAACAGAGAGTCTGTCAGGCAGCATGAACACCCTCTACCTAGGCATCTCTAGCTCAGATTCCAATTTAAGCATGAAGATACACATGCACAGCAGTACTGCCCTTCCTCCTCCTTAGCTGCCATCTTCTCCTCCTCTGCTGAAATCCCCTCTTTGCTTCAATAGTTTCCCCCTACATAGTGATTTAAGCGGCTTGGGAAAGACCCTGACTGATGTCCACCACAGTGTTTGCACTGAATAGATCTTCTCCCACACAGTTGCTTTTATGCTGTTCCTGCCATAAAAGGATTGAAAGTGGAACTGAAGTTCCAGCCCTGATATGTCCAGACAAGGTAAATCAGAAGAGCAGTATAGAAACCTGGCATTTTGCACAATAAAAACAACACACAGCCCAGGAAAAATACAATGGCTCTAGGACAAAACAAAACCAAACAAAACACTGGGTGATTTGTTTGTTTTTTCCACTAGATTTCTGTATTAGTCCACTTGGATTTGAATTTGCTCGAAGAAACATTAATCCCCACCATTCAAGTCTCTCGTATTATTCATAGATTCAGCTGATTTCAGCGCTGCCATCTTGCTGTGACATTGCCATCCTATGTGTATGTGGGACAACTCCCTGGCCTCTCACCTGTTCCCAGATCCTGTTTGCCAGAGACATGCTGCCAGGTTTTGTCTGTAATCTGCTGAAGAGCTTCATCTGGCAAGGGGGCATAAAGCAAGAAAGAGGTGATGGTCCTGTATAGTAGCCAGGGAATGAATGTCCTTGTAGTAGGACACAGGTAAAAAGGAACCCAATGTAAAAGGATCTTTCTTCTCTGCAGTCTCACACAAGTACACCTCCTTAGTCACATAACCATACATGCCTGGGAGTACCTATCACATGACCATATGTGGGTAGTCTCACATTTCAGGTGACAAAATTACTGAGTTGATAATTTATAACTGCTGTCTTTCAGGAAAACCTTACCTCTCCTCTGTCCACGGTTAGAGAGTATCAAAGATGTACTTTCTGAAATACTATTAGAGTCCCTATAGTCCACAGAGAGTTGTCTGTAATCTTCTGTTGACTGACTGTAATTCATTAATCTGGACCCTTTGTCTGGAAACAGAATGGAATACAGTGAATCATAGACTTTGGTTTTAAATCAATGTATTTGCATGATAATTTAAATATCATTTGGCTTGACTAACTTTTATTTAGTCCGTGTCTCTATGTCTTCAGAGCCTAACTTCAATTCCTTAAGGACCCAGGAAAGCTTGGTAACTTCATTCTACTAACTCTGCCCTTTCATAATCTTATTCTGACCCAAACTAGTTCTTATAGTTCTCATTGACCATTCCAAATAAAGCTAGTCCAATATATTAATTGCATTTTGCAAGCCCAACTGAAGGGTTGCAAAATGCAGGTATCCTAGAAAGAAGTTCTCCTTTGGTATATTATGAGACCCAGAACCTTGAGCTGTAAGTATTCTTTCTGAGTGCTAGGTGTACTGTGCCAAGACACAATCCACTACCTGATTCAGCTGCAGAAATTTCTTTAAAAGGCATCATCCCAAATCATTATGAAGTACACATTTCTGTTGCAGCCTAACTTTACTTTGATTGCATTTCCTCTGTCCTTTTTCAGAATCCCTGAAGGTAATCATTTTTTAGGAGAAAAAAAATGAATTAAAATGCTGCCGAGAAATGTATGGCTCAAAAAAATCACACTTCCTTCTCAGTATAACCAACATACTGATTCATTAAAGCCCTTAAGCAAGCATAAGTTATGTGATGTGATTCCCTAGAAAGCACAGAGATCACCCCACATACATACTTACTAGAACCAGTGCAAGGGAAAGGGCAGGAATGTGTAGCCAACAGGCAGCTGAAGATGGGACCACCCCTTTTGGCAGCAGCCAAGTTTTCACCAGCTTACACCAGTATGAATCTGCAAGCTCTATCTCTGAATGAGGGGCTGAGCCAGTATCATTTGAGAGTTGCTTTGTCTGTGTTCAGAAGAAGCTCCTTTTCTTATGACCAATAGTACCTAACAGAAATGTTCCATAGGCATTTAAATATATGTGTAATTCCAGCTGAAGTTAATGGAACATAAATGTGATTTGCTGAACAGGGATTGGATTGCTTATGTGCCTAATGTTGAGCATGTCCAAAAAAAGTCTGCAGGACCTAGGCCAGAAGTCAACTCTCCTCCCAATGAGACTTTTGTTGAAGTGAACATCACAATCTAGAGACGTAGTAAAAACAATTTACCTGAACCTGAAGTCCGTATTTAGTTACAATTAGAGAATTAGTGTGAGGGCTAATAAAATCTTCATCTTAGTCAACTGAAATGTGAAATTAGTGTATGCTACTTAGTTTATATAGTGAGCAGGATTTGGCCTTGTATCTTGAAATCATTCCAGCAATCCAAGAGTGAATTTATATAGCATCTTTTGAATAGAAAAATGGAACAAAATATCGAAGAGAAACCACTTATTTTTGATGGAATAATCAAATAGGAAGGATGAATATATGCTCTTTAAATGGCAACAGCATAACTTCACAGAAGCCCACTTTTTACCTTTGAAAATACGCTTGAGTACAGAGAGTACAAAAGCAATTTTGTTTTATATACACAGTTTTTATGCAAACTGCTTTAAGACTCAAGTATGTGCGAGCTGATTCATTATCATTGCTTCACAGCTTCAGACTGGTGTCCTTTGAGGAAATAAGGGACAGAAATCTTGCTGACTTGCCTCAGAGTTTTTGCATTATGAAGTCATTTCTATGTAAAGCAGTAAATATCCTATTCAGCACTACATATAATTGCCACAACGTGAAATTAAACAATTCACCTGGCTTGGGAAAACCTCAGAAAAGGCCCTTTGCAACTATATATTAGACAGTTCAGATTAGAAGTCTTTCCTTACCGGCGTGAAAATTCATCCGGGAGGACAATGCTGAGATGTCCAATGTTTTCTCATGCAGTCTTTTCCTTATCACATGACTTCTGATAAGCTGAGAGGCTGTGCTGTCTTCAGTGACTGCCCATTCTACCTAGAAGCCAGTGGTACTGCAAGTCAATGTCATATGATATGTGAACTTCAGACCCTTTTACTGAAGTGATCCTTGCCCTCAGCTTGTCAAAGGCTGCTGGTTTGCTTGATGTAAGCAACTTCATCTTCTCAGATTAACACAAAACAGGACTGAGTTTTGCTGGGTTAATGCTTTCATGCTAGTTGTGCTTAAAGAAGGGACCTATTGCAGTGGGAAATAGAATACTAGAGAGTACAAGGGAAAAGGTCACCTCAGAATATTAATGAATACTGGTTGAAAACAGAAAAAGGGGAAAAAAAGATATTTGCAATGGGTTCTCTTCCAGTTTCATTCAGCATATCAACAAAAAATATTTGTTGACGTTTCAGATCTTGAAGAAGACTCAAATGCTCACTTATTAATAGCTCCACATTGTCAGGCTTGATTACATCTTAAATGTGCAGCTCCAGTTAAGGAAGATGAATGAAACTCTCTATATGATGTAAATGTGATTTCTTTGAATTTCACAAAGAAAGTCCAAAGCCACAGTGGCAATGGGAAATTTTTTCTCCTGTATGAAGCCCATTCCTTTGGCCACCATGAAGTCTCTTTAAAAGTTATGGTTGTTTAAGCATTATCTAAGAGAATGAAGATACTGTGAGTACAAAAACTGGGTTGCTGTCATTTCCTAGAAGTGCAAACATGGTCTGAGATGGCTTCTTGCCTCATTTGCTTTTACACAGGCCCATGCAATTTGCTGCTTAGAAGATTAGAATCAAATCTCACTTCCTTAATTGACACAAGTATTAATTTTAGGCAATTGTTCACTTGTATCACAAGTTGCTACTCACCTCTCTCACCAACGAAAAGGAGAAGTTTAGAGTGTAGAGTAGTACCTACCTCACTGACACTTCCCAGCACGAGCTGGACCATTTTCTTTATGTAGACATTTGCTGGCAAGGAATAGGATTCCTTCTGATGTGCTTCACATGCTTCCAGAATTGATTCAAGGGGAAGTCTTTTATGTGGCAGATCTTCACATAGTGTCAGCAGCAGAGTGTGTAGTTGGTCACTCAGCTGGAGGGACTGAGTCAACGTGGAGGTAATGTTAAATGACACCTCACAATGATCTGAAGTCCTGTGTAAATGGGAATTTCTGAAAGCCTTTCACCCTGGGTGGGAAATGGGCACTGGCTTCCGTAGGCTTTGGGAAAATTCCAGACAGGCAGCAAAGCAGCACTGAATGGAGCCTCTCCTGGGATGGAGGATGGCCTTGAAAAGAACCAGCATGTACAGGGACTTATTAACCTGTATACAGGGCTTCTTGGTGATAGTCATCAGCTCAGGCTGCACCACAGCTTTGCTAAGACTGTGCATCTTAAAGATTCATGCAAGCAAGACGTGGTAGAGTTAGCCTCAAAAGGTTGAGGAATTACACCAGCTAAAACTGTTGCCAGAGAGACCAGACACTTAATTTTTAGAGAGTCATTTAGCTTTTTTTCCCTTAAACCATGTATACCCATGAAAGGGAGGTTATGTCTGCTAAAAACTAGTGCTTTCCAAATCAGAAAAGGGCAATCAAAGGCATGGATATGCAAATGAAGCAAAATACATGCCACAAATCTTTGAAGGACTGAGTAGCAAAAAATAGAAAATTGCAATTAGCAGAGACAATGGTAGAGTTTTCCCAGAATAAGAGATTTCTTTAATTTTTATTCTAGCATCCCATTCTTTGAAAAAGTGCATATATGTACACAGCACCAGAATCATGCAGACATGACTTTTTTTGTCTTTTAGGCCTACATATGTTATTAGGAAATATCTCATTGTTGTCTTGGAACAAGTAATCTTCACTCTTAAAAGAAAGATACAGTTCATCTTAATGGGAACAAATCTGCTTTTCAAAAAAAAGAGAGAGAGAGAGAGAGATGAGGCCTAAATAAATTCTAACTAAATTTCTGATTTGGATGAACTGGTATTTTTGGTGGAAGTCTGGACCTTGACACAAGCTTTCCAACTAGCTGTGTTCTTTCTAGTGGTCCAAAAGCAAAACCCCTCTTATTGAGATTTCAGATTATGCCTCTCAATCTTTGAACCTACCAATATGAGGCAGAATAAAAGAAAACAAAAATATTGGTGTTACTGGCCTGGTTTGGAGGAACCTGATAGTCTGCTGACCAGTAGAAGGTCATTCCTAAGGAATACACCAACATCTGTCAAAACAAAAAAGGAAACCCTTTATGAAGTAAACAGTAAACATTAATTACAGAAAAGTGTCTTGCTAGAGAGACTGAGACAGTCTTTAGCCACAGAATGGCAGGAGCCAAACTGATTAAAAAAAAAAAAAAGACTAGAAGGAACATACATAAAAGTAGAGCAGTGACTCTTCATACATGGACTACATAGCATACAAGGTGTATTGCTCAATGTGAGGGGCTGAGCCAGGCTGCCCTCTGTGCAAGGAAGTCATGAGTAGGAAAAAAAAGTTGAACCGCTCTCTCAGTTTTGAAGCCCATTGGGGAATAAACCAGTAACCCTACCTGTGGGACTGACTAGGGGGTATGTCCAGGAAGAGGATTACTGAAATAAGGGCTGTCTTTCCAAAACTTTGTTTCTGCATAGCATCTGAAGTGCTCATTCATGTGGAAGCCTGAAACTACAATGTTTTCTGCCTGGATAAAGGGAAATGTGCACTGATGTGGTCCTAGTGATATTTAAATCTTTTAAGTGCTTGATTGTTGTATCTTACTGTCTTGCCAGAGTCTCATTTGACAGGGAAAGGAAAACTAAATGGTTAAAAAAGCTGAACACATTTCTGATTTACTGTGAGTTTCCACTCTGATTCTGTAGATACTACAGTCCTGCTGCTTCTGGGATTAACATTACCATAGCTGGTCAAATTTCACGTTCATAAAATTTTTCTTCCTTTCAGTGGGCCTTTACAAATAATACATTTCTTCAGACCTTGAGAACTGATGTTCAAGATTGATGTTGATGTTGACATTCATTCTAATCTAATGGCGAGCTTCAAGTTATATGTAAATTTTTCTAACTGTAGCTTAATTTGTTTAGTGTGATTGGAAATGGAGTTTGGCAGTAGTAGACACTTGGTATGCTGCATTGAAACCCACAAGTTTGTCTTCATGAGGTACTCTCAAGATTTATTTTAAAATATGCCTCACCTTTGTTAGTCCAATGTGCTTATTTTTACTTTGTCCGTGGAGCAATTCTGGTGCACTGAAAGGGACAACTTCTGACTGAGATGCATTGTTTTGGAAAGACAGATTTCCTTCAGTAGACAGTAGCACTGACCATGGGCAAATCACACAGATGGTGGGGTCTGAAAAATGTTAAAGAAGGTAATGGAGTTGTTACTGTTGAATTCACTGTGCTGGGAAAATCTTATTGCTGGAGTCTCAACCACATAGCCAAATCTATCACTGGTGTTTCCTGGAGAAATACTCAGAAGTCAGTGAAATCATTGTTCATTTACGCATGGCTGATTTTGTCACCTGGTAGTGATGGTCAAGGAGCTGTTCCCTCTCTCACATCATTTCACACACAGAAGCAATATACTGACTTCAGTGGACTTCTGAAGCCTAAGAAAAGGTGGAATCACATTGCATTTGCGGATTCTGAATTAAATTAAGATTTTTAACTTGTGATTTTTACTAGATTTTTATACACAAAACACAAGAGGATGTCAGAAGAGCATAACACTCCTTCAAATGAAGTATGAATACTCTGAAGCTGGCATTTGCAAAAGAGCTAAAGCTAGCTTCCATTAAATTGCATGACCATGATACAGACCTCCTCCTTGTGATTTTTTTTGTTCCAAGTGCTGCTTATAGTCAGTCAGATCTGCATTTTAGTAATCTCTCTTTCAGTGCATTTCATCTAACAAAGCCAGGTAACTTTGCCAAGAAGTCAGTATCTTTTCATTCCCATTGTACAGATGAAGAAACTGATGCAGAGGCAGGCTATGATGACTACACATTGTCAGCCAGTATAACAGAAGCTGAAGTAGCAATGGAAACAAGACCTCCAACATCCCAGAGCTATGGTCTAGTATGTTTTTGTTTGCAACTGTGTTTTGTTTCCAACTACCCTGAACTTTGGGGAAATTTTTACCAGAAGGCAAATACAAAAACTATTCAAACTAAAACCTAGAATAAGTTCTACAAACACGATAAACAGCCATGATGTTTTAGCATTATTCACGTTCAAGCTTTCTAGCTGCACCTCAGCTCTATTAAAAGAGAGAGAAAGAATATTTCAAACAAAAATGTCTTGAAATGGTAAATGTAGACTCCTAAATCTGCCAGAGCCTTGATGGCACTAATAGGCCTTCTTGGCCCTCACCTGGGGCCTCCAGCCTCACCTGGGGCCTCAATCCACACCCCCTGCCCATGGGCCCAGTGGCTCCATCTAAGCTCAGTCTGAGGCTTTCAGTCCTGCCTAAGCTATTCTGTAGGAGCGCTTGTCTCCAGCTATGTCCCAGCTATGTTCGTGCCTGGCTGTGGGGCTTGTTGATCCTAGCCGACGGGCTGTCTTCCTGGCTTGACCTCAGACTTGTCTTGTTGCTATGGTCTTGCCTGCTGATCACTGACTTGCATCTGACTCTGGTTAACCTTGTCAGGCCTGATCCTGACCCAACTTCCTGGCTTGACCTTAGACCTGCCTTGTCATGAAAAACTTGTCTGGTGATCTGGATTCTTGGTTGACGCTGGCTGCCAAACTGGGACCTGCCCTGCTCACCTCACTCAGGTACTGTGGGACTGGGCCCTGGCTGGGGAGGCCCCTGCCCTGCTGGCCTTGTTACTGTGCTTGGCTCCTGGCTCCCTCTCCCTTAGGAAACAGGTGGCCCTTGCTGCCTCCAGAAGAAATCTATTGGAAGGCATCTCAGTAATGGGCTAGATTCTTCTTGTAAAGTGCTGAGTACTCCTAAGAAATAGCACTACAGAGATCCACAGAAGCTGGTATGGTCTGAAGCAGGAATGGAAGCATGAGCATGTGCAGTCTTCTGCAAACACTGTGCACTCATATGTATGTGTTAAGTGAATTTGACCAAAGAATCCAAGTGATTTGGTTAAAATGTTCATAAAAAAATAAGATAAAGACTGGCATGGTCTAAGATATTTCTGTTTACTTTAGAAAGAGGAAAAACTGCATTAACTATGGCAATTTGGATATGGCATTCCTGGAAAAAAGTAGTTTAAAAAAAAAAGTTACTCTTCATCTTCTGATCATGATGCCCTAAACTTATTTGGTGCAGCAGAGGGAATACTGTCTGTTTATCGAAATTCAGTAGACATCCAGCAAGTCTTTTGGGAAACCAGTGATATGGAGAGCATAGGGTTAGTTTATTGTCTGGCACTGACTTAATAAGCCTTGATTAACCTGAGCTGAATCTATCCAGGTGGGTATGTCTATACTGTATTCCTTAGCATATTTCTAGTGCCTGCAGATGATCACTAGATCATAGAGAACTGATTGTATATTCACCCTGATATAATGATCCAATCCATAAAAACCTGGTTGGTAATAAAAATTCCCCCTCCAGCTATAGCAGAAGTTATATCACTTGTTCTCAATATTTCATATTCTGATTTTACATGTTTATGGGGTAAGAACACATCTCATCCATTGTCCCCTCAAAAGAATTATCCATTGTCATAAGCAGTTCTCAAAATGTAGCTGACAGGTTGCTCATTTGTGCTCTGTGGTAGTGGTGGCCTGCTGACAAGCATTCATCGTAATGACTTGCCTAGCCTGTATGATAGTAACATTATTATCATCAAGCATGAAAGTTTCTATTAGCTAAATGAGGAGCCATGTGGATTTGCCTGTCCTGCTCTCACTTATCAATATATGAAGGACATGATCCTAGGTGTCACTGCACTTTGTGTGGCTTTATGTTATTCAGATTTTAAGAAGGACTCCTCTGTCCTGTTCAACCATCTGTAGTTATCCTTAGATGAATTAATTTCTGATGCATAGTTTGGGGAAAAACTAACACTACCACTATGTGAAGATCTCTATGTTGGTACAGCAGTCTGCATGCAATACCAGTAACTATAGCTGCAGCACTGAAAAATTCCTCAGTTTTATTAGAAATATGATATTACTCCCATCAATGCTTCTTGTCTGAGTCAAAAAAAAAATGCCCTCAAGAATGAATAGAAGATAGAAGAAGATAACTTTCACCTCACCTTTTTGAAGGTCCTCAAGAAGCTGCACTGTGGCCAGGTACAAGAGCGCCCATATATCTTCTTCCTCTAAAGGGCTTCCTTTTGCCCACAGAACCTCGGCCAGTGTCACACAGGAACTGCTCATGCCTGCTGCAATAAAACCAGATTTGGGCATGCTAGAGGAGACTGAATTGCTCAAAGCAAACTGTAGTGACTACAGCTATAACCTCTTCTTACAATAAGAAATCCTTTGTGAACCACCACCCTGTTTCTTTGATTGCTAAAGTTAGGCACAGTTTATGCATGTCTTAACCTGAGCAAGAGTGAAGAAAAGGGGCCGAACCAAATGACTTTGTGTAGTCTTTTCCAGCACTTTTACTTTTCATTTACTTTCCATTTGTAACCAATCACAAAATTGTGTGTGGCTCCTTCTACTCAGGAGATCCTTCATGAATTTGTACTGTTCACTTTGAGTGGTCATCTGAATGGTAGGGCATTTATTTTCCTCCTTAATTGGATGCTCTTGTCTATAAAAAATAAGACAGGGATAAACAAAGCATAGTCCTGTGGGTTTTTTTTCTCCTTCTAAGGAGAAGATAGACCAGGGAAATGGAAGTATTCTAAGAAAAAAAGGAATGACAAAGCAAGAGATGCACTATGACAAAGGTTTATAAACATATTCCAGCAGAGTGATTTTTTTCTTTCATTTGTTGCTCAGCCGACTAATCACTAAAGGCTTGGAGACTCTTACTAAGTTCATTGAGATTTTCTTGGTCAGATACCTAAGATGTGGAATTTGCAGTTCATTCATACTAATATATCTATAAAATTGCTTTGTTTCAGTGAACCAATTTAAAAGATAATTCCCTCTATGTGCTGCTGAATAGCATGCAATGGTACCCAGCACACTGTCCTACATGAGCAGGAACATAAAACCTGGCCTACTGGAGAATGTTGGTCCATGCACTCCTTCTGTTCTCTATCAGACGCGATTTTGCATAAGATGATTTAGAAGAAGGTATCCTGTAGTGAACAATAATTTAATGTCTATGGGAAAAGTATTTGCCTAATCCCAGGCAACTGGAGACTGACTTATGACTTGAAGTATCAAGGCTTATTTTCTCAAAAGGTTTTAACATACTAAATGTTGTCAAGGAAGGTTTTGTTATTCACAAATGTGTCTGATTTCACCAGTTCTGCAGTTTTGTAGTGTACTGATTTAAGTCGAGCTGCTCTAGATCTGCACGTCTGTAAGGAAGACTGAATCCAAGCTTCAACTTCACTAAAAGTTTCTGGAATTAATTTATGCTTCTCCTGTTATTGTCTTGTGACAGGGAGTTCTGTGGGTTCATTGTATGCTGTGTAAATAGGGGAATAATGAGAAAAGTTGGAAGTGATCCATCTATTGCTTTGTAGTTTTGGCATTGTCTATAAACCACTGTGTGAGGATGCTACAGCCTAGGACATTGTTGTTATGTCTATGGCTATAAATGCAACCACAAAACAGCTTCACTCACAGCCTGAAAGCAGCTCTTCCCCCCCCAACCTTTTCTCCATCCTCTGTACAGAGCCCACTTATTGCTGCCATTTGTTCTCTGCCTGTAATAGAATTTACTGTCTGACAGCTGATTTCTTTGCCAGTTTTCCATTTATTATGCAGTCTTCAAGGGGTCACTGCAAGACCATTACAATGTTTTGCAGGACCGACTTGTTGCTAATTAGTAGATATTACTTAGGCTTTGCTTCATGGGACTCTGTTCTGGCTTACTAGCCTCCAGACAAGGAATCACAACATTGGAAGAACAATCCCTTGCTGCAGTCACCACAGGATTATGGGCCAACCTAGTAACATTTTAAATGGAACCAGAGTCCTAATTTTAGTCTGTGTAGCTGCAAGGAATAGTAAAGCTTCTTAAGAACCTAACCTTAATTAGAAGAGACATACAAATCTGCTTAATCTAAGCCATCACCATCTCTCTTAACAAATTACTGTGATAGCATTTCACTTAACCGTGTAGTACTGGGACTAAGCAATCAATTGACATCCACACAGTTAGAATCTGTGTGGCTTCTCCATAAGACTAATCCACCAGGCTACACTTACTGCAGCTTTATTTGGACTGTATCAGAGAAGAGGGACTGTAGCTTCTATTTTAAATGGAAGTACTTAAACAAAGTGATTTCAGTGCTGATATTTCTAATTAGTTTAAATTACTTGATAAGCAACTATCCAGAGTCCAAACCTTTCTGCTTCATGGAGCTAGTGAAATCAGCAGTTACACCTGAGCTGCTTCACTTTTGTAGTGAATGTTTTTAAGAGTAAAACTTGTATCTCAAATTAATAGTAAGTGTGAATTAAATGAATTCAGCTAACAATGATGTGCAAATTTCTTTTAAAAAATAGTTAGGTCATACGCCCATGGAAATTGGTGTCTGTTTGAAGTTAATAAATTTTTGCTTTAATGTTATATTTTACTGTATAGTTAATGCTTAAGCAGTGTGTTGCTTTAAAAGCAAATTGACAATTGATTTTTAAATATACTCAAATGCCCTGTATTTGTGGGCTGTATTTTTGATTTTTGTTTTTCAAGATCAGCATGATGTGATATTTCACAGAAATATAATTGTATGAGTGGGGAAAA
This sequence comes from Apteryx rowi, assembly GCF_003343035.1. NCBI lineage: Eukaryota > Metazoa > Chordata > Aves > Apterygiformes > Apterygidae > Apteryx > Apteryx rowi. The sequence goes on along the minus strand of NW_020448085.1, from coordinate 4,949,546 downwards.
AAAACATTTTTGTTATAGCCAGCCTAGACTACATATATGTTATGAGAGTAAAAGTAATATAATGGTGGTATTATCATTGTAGCACTGTACGTATTCATGGTCCTTCAGTTCAATAAAATCTGTGATCCTTGTTCAAACAAGCTACAAGTGATAAGGCAAAGCAGATAAATTAGGAGGTAAGGAGCAGAAAGGTAACAATAACCTTGCAAGAAGAGACCTGATTATTCACAGTACCAATACACATCAAAAAATAATGCTAGATCTCATTGAGCCTGTGGGGGAAAATTAGGGCAGCAGAATGTAATCACCCACTCTGGAGTTTGGCCAGGACATAGAGGTAAATGTTTTTGGCCCTGGAAAAAGTAGCAAAGGACTTCCAGGGCCTAATTGTGCTGCCTCTGAGGTCAAAAACAAATCTTCCACTGACTTCTAGGGAAGAATGTAGAAATATCTCCAGTCCCATCTAAATAGGAAAATCAGACTAAAGAATTCTCTCCATTCTAATCTTCACAGCACAGATTCATTCATTACATAGACCTCTTCAAGTCAATAGATTTTATTTTTTTTTCTTCCCTGGGAAGAAATTAATCTACTCTGCTTGTGTAGATATGAGTAGCAAACTAAGGTGAGGCTAACCCTTTATTCTACCACGAACATCCACATATTTATCACATTTATTTTTAATCTATTTTATTCTACTTTGGTATATTTTGTTTCCTGTGTGCAATCTTTCCTCCAAAGAGTTATTGAAATGTAGAGTCAATGAAGGTAATAGAATTGACTATGAAAGATAATGAACTACAGCTTTACAGCTGAATTTGACACTTAATAAAAATCAGGTATTACTAATTTCATGTGTCAGGGTCACTTTATGTGCAATTTGGCTTTATTAGATTTTGCAGTCTTATTTAGTAACATGTAAGGGAGCAATTTGGCTTTTGTCAACCTTCACCTTTACTTTTGCTGCTTTCTTCTCTGTATAGAGGCAAAAGAGCTAAAATTTATTATTCTTGGGTAGGGAAACTACCCTTTTCAAACAGTTACTAATTAAACATCCTCAAGGGGCATTGGGACATCTAGATTCGTAAATAAAGGACAGGCCTTTTCAGGCCTATCAGCTTACTGGGAAGTTGGTTCACCTATGAAAACGGTTTCTGTAGAATAAAAGTCTTAATCTATTATCTGGATGGTGGTGAAAAATCAGATGAAAAAGGGAGATCACAGCACACAGCAGTGAATAAGACTGAGGAAGGAGGAATTGGGCTCAGGTTTTGAAACTACTGGGTCATGTTTGTTTCTGGTGTAGTTTTAAAGAGGTGAATCAAGAATGCACTTGTTCCATTTGGGCATCTTGAAAGACAACTGGAAATTAAAGCATTGGCAAAAGCTTTTGTGTATAAATACAACAGAAAAACAACAGAAAAACAAAAGATGGACCTTGTGTAAGAACCAAGAATTTTGAAGTGGAAAGGCTTCTACCTCAACAGAAATGCCTTTCCATTTTTACTGCCAGGAAGTTGTTTTTGCAAAGTTCTTGCCTTTCTTCTGACTGAACAGCCTGTCCTGCTTCATTACGCTATCCTGTATATTGCAAAATATCTGGGCGGAAACTTAACCAGTTTTTTAAATTGTGTAAGAGTGCAGATAGATGCAGATTTTAAACAGCTGTGCCTGAAAAGGGGGTATTGCCTTCCAGTTTGACCATAAATACCCATCCCAGCCCATCTGTTAGAGGTGACTGATTTTGACAGGGTGAGCCAGAGAGTGCTCGCATAAGTAGGTCCTCTGAGAGGTCGCTAACCTCTCAGCCACTAACCTCAGTAAGGGAACATGAAGGTAGATCTGTACTGGCAGGCAAAAGGGCAGGCTTGGAGTGTAACCACTTCCATTTGTACCACTACATCCAGAAAAAGTTGTCTGCCCACATCAGTTCTTGTAAGCTGGTGCACACTGCTTGCACATAAAGACACATGAAGTTGGCTAATACTGATTTTGCTTAATTTAATCGCTACACTCAGATGTGGAAGCATCTGAATCTCCATCATTCATTTTCAGGAACAACCTTAGAGATGGCTTATACAGTTAGTTTTAGTGCTACATCCAAGGAGACACACATGATTCTACACAAAGGTAGTTTTTAGCCATCTTCTAGATACAGTATTTTTCTTAGCCTTCTTCCCTTTCAGCAGTTGTACTCCAATTTCTTAACTATGTCTAGCAGTCCCCTTTAGGTCTCAGATGCTACCTGATAGTCTAAAAGTACCTCCTGTAAATAAATGAGCAAAAACAAGGGGACCCAATCCTGCTCCTATACACCCAATGGCAAAACTTCTCAGGGGCAGTGACAGGAGGATGACGCTAAAGAAAAACATTTTGGAATAAAAGACTCAGCCAGAGGACCTCAGGTGCTAGTCCGTAAATTTGCTTTCAAATCTGAACTGATTAAATGCCAGGCAAACAGGAACTTAAAGTGACTTTTTCCTAAGTTGTTGGAGGGCTAATTCGCTGATTTTAATGGCTGGAAAGGTATGACCATTGTGTGTCTTACATCTAAACTTTAGCTCTGCAACATCTGCTGTCTCAGCCCCAGCAGGCTGAATAACACTTGCATCTCCCCTGAGGCAGCTCAGGTGGTAATAAGGGGAGCATTAAATACTGTCTTCTGTGGTACTGTCAGAGGTCTCACAGCGCGCCCTGTGAGGGTCTTGGGTACCACAGGCCTGGGGTGAAATCCTGGTCCATTCAATCCATGGCGAACTCCTATCAGCATCAGTGAGTCTAGGCTTCTGTTCAGTACTTATGTACACAGTGGGGAAGGAAAACTCTGTAAGTGCAAAATATTTTAATTTTATATATTAACCTGAATTGTTTCCATGTATAGTATTTGAAATAAACAGCTTGATTTTTAAGAAGATCCCCTGTTTCAGCTATGCACATTCTGTGAGTCCTTGCACTCCCCCCCACCCCGCACATACTAATTGCCTGCTCTGCTTCCCACCATGTCCTCACTGCTTTGCCCTGTTATTTTCTGTTTCCCTTGAAGACTTCTGTAATTCCCCACCATTTGTCTGCAATGGAGAAATAAATTGTGCTTAGGAGACACATTTGATAATTCTTAATTGTCTTTTAGGATGAAAAACAGCTAGCTAACACATTTTAAGCAACATCCTTTTTCTTGACATGAGGTGCTGAACAATGAGTTAATATATCAAATAACATGTTTTCTGAACACACCCTGTGTAGGAAAGGTCATAGACTAACAAAAAACAGGTGGGGGCTCCTACCTAGATAAAAACAGTTTGTCTATCCTGTCTCTTGCTTTTCCTCTGTGCTTTTCCACCCTTCAAAAATTAATACCCTTCATTAACACTCTGCCCTGAATGCCTTATATTTAGGAGTAGCCCAGTGATGAATTTGTATCCTTGCATCTTTATGACACAGGAGTTCAGAAGCTTCACTAAGTGGGTCTCAAAATCCATTGAAGACCAAGAGTAAATGAAAACACAATATTTGACTAAGGGCAAACCAGATGCTTTTTTAACACTAAGTATTTGAAATACCCAGAGAAATTCTTCCTGCCTATGTCAGGCAACCTGATGCACAATAAATCAGACTTGATTACCAAATTAGGCGGATTAAAAAATAGGGCTAGTGTTAACATTTTGATTGAACCACAGTTTTGAAATCATCACTAATAATTCCACAGTAAGTTTACAGGGTTTCAGAAAGGTCTGTCCTGAGCCCAGCAGTGCATTGATCATAAGCTCTGATCAATCCCAGCTGCCCTGACTTCCCTGAGTCTCTCACTGCGGTGGTGATGGGGACAGCATCAGGCATGAACCTTAACCAACCCAGAACCATATCAAGATGTGAAGGAAGAGTTTGCATTTTATGGAGGCACAAGGTTGTAGCCTAGGATGTATATTAAACTGGCTCTGGGTCTCCACAGAGTTTACTGAGAAAAGTTTGGGATCAGTGAAATAATTTTGTCAGTTCAAGAGTGTATACTCTTAAGTACTCTTAAACAATTTTCACATGAGGATCACAATCTTTTGTTGCCCAAGGCTGCAAGTTCTCTGCTTCTTTAAAAAATCCCAGCCGTGTAATTTGCAGTGCTATATGGAGTTCTTTAGAGGTGTCAATCTACAAGATAACTAGGACCAGGTAATTATGAGATATTGAAGAAGCACTGAAAGCTGGGACCAAGCTGTCTATCAATGAGAACTCTAAGCCTGTTTTGTTTTGCATCCGATTCATTACAGTCCACAGAACTGTAACATGCAATTGGCTATAGAGGAAAGAAGATGATTGCTTCAGTCAGTAATTGTGTTATATTCACCGTAGTTGAAAATGATGTAAGCTTTGGATAGAGCCTGACTACATCTATTGTGTTGATGACAGTTCTGGTGTATTAGTTCAGGTTACATTTTGTGCTTGACACACAGTATTCTTATATGAGAAAAATATAACATACACTTATCAAAATTAAAGTATAGAAATGACTTGCTAAGAAATGACGACTAAATATATTACTTTTATAGGCATTATTCATGTATAACATTTAAAACTGAAAATCCAAATAAATTCTCAAACAGAAAATATATTAAAATGTAGTTAAAACTGAATTAAGGGAATGTTGTTCCTATCACCAAGCTAATGACTATTACTGATAATCTTAGGGGAAATACAGAAAAACTGTATGTAAAATAAAAGTAAATCTAATATCTTAATCATAACTATATGAATATTTCAGAGAAACAAAACAGGAAGTACCTAGGCAATATAGATGCTCTTGCTGTGTACTTCTGTATTTTTCAATGTCTAACTTAAACTCTGAGTTTCCTGTGTATATAATGCTTCTTAGGATCACTGCAGTAACCCTTTAATATCTTTAAAGTCAGTCGTGGTATATACTTTCATCCATAACAACATGTTAACATAGTTTTTACCTGGAAATAAGAACATAACAACTGGATAGACAGCCAGATACAGGCTAATTACTTGGCTTAAGTACACCCTACTATGTTTGAATTCTAAAATACCTATGTATTTTAGCTACATAGAAAGTTGGAAGAGTCTGAAAAGGGTACATTTTTTGAAAGATCCAGTTTTAAATTAATTTCAGTCATAAACTGATTTATTCACATGTATTCAATATACAGATTTTATACTCTGACTCATTGAACAATTGTTATTATAATTTTGGAGAGAATATATTGTAATCTTTGTAACAGCGATATGAGTCCTATGAAGTAAGAAATTCAACTCTCTGAAATACAGGGTAGAAATTTATGGTTTTATAATTTGACTAAACAATATTAAAAATTTATGTTCAAATAAAGTAGACAGTAGGAGCCAAATCTGCAAACACTGACAAGTCAATAAGGGAGTTGCCTCATTGCTGAAGCATGTGACTTTTCCTTAGAAAGATTATGCCATGGAGGTTATGGCTGTAATGATACAGCCTTCATTGTATAATATCTTTACACCCTGTAATGTCAATTCATTTGTATTATTTCTGGTCTAGAAACATACACTTTAATCAGTAGGAGAATTAGCCAGACCTTTACAAAGTATTCAGCACTCAGGGAAAGTAAAATTTCATTTCTGAAGAGAGCTGAATTTCATTTCTAGGAAACCATAAACTTCTCATGGGTTAGACTTCTAAGCAAAGACCAGCTTTTGAATGTCTAACCTTTGAAAGAGGTGAAATCTGTATCCTGAACTGTGTGGTTATGTGCCTCTCTCTACTGAATTCTATGAGCTGAGTGACAAGGGTGTTAAAATGGATGAGGTTTTATTACAAGATCTATGGACATTGTTTCTCAAATACACAGTGCTGCCAAAATGTTATTGTTGCCAAAGGAAAATGTGGAAAAAATCAGCATCCTACAGAATCAGGCTTACAAGGCCAAATTCTGACTCCTTCTTCACTTCAATGGGAACCTACCTATGAATTGCAGATGAGAATATTATGCTGTCTGCAGTCAGTTTGCAAATGGATGTTCTTTCAATAGAAATATATAAAACATCTCACTGGATAACTCCATGGAGAAGACAGCAGTCCTATGTTTGTTTTTGCTAAGCTTTTACACCTTATCACATCCATTTTGGCTGAGGTTAAACCCAAAGACGTTTTAGGACTTCTGTCTGCTGAGGACTACTGCCATTCATTGATTTTTTTCATGCGTCTTTCATGAAAAGTACATTCTACAAGAAAGCATAACTTGCTGGTGGCCTAAAATTGAATCTAGTGCTGTCAGTATTCAAATGCTTCAAAGATTAAAGCTTCAGAGACATACTGCTGCTGCTGCAGTGCCAGAAATAGTAGGACAGTAGAACTCAAACAAGGTGATAGTATTTTTCTTTATGTTTGTTAGTGTATGTCCTTTTTTCAGACATCATATAATTCTCTGCAATGAAACAGCCTGGTTCCATAGATAGGAACTGGGAATCAGGAGTCAAATGCTACGCTGATGCTGAAATTAGAAATTATCAGTTTAACGCATGTAGAAGGACCTGAGCAGGCTTTACTCTAGCTATTTCAGGTGCCAAAGAAAAACTGAAGTTCCAATAGCCAAGATTTTAGCATATGCTATACAGACCTCCCAGAGACTATCCATAGCTTCTCAAGCAGCTAACCCTGCTATAGTCAATGCTGCTGTGGTGTGCCTGTTGTTAATACAGAAAACAGGTAATCTAAAGCTAGTTTGTGAGTCCTGTAATTATCACAGTTGTACCTTTGTTTGCAGCACAGAGATATCCAAAGGTTCTGACCTTGATTCTGCTGCTGACCAGCTCTATAATCTGGCAAAGTCTCAGTACCTTCCTTCACCACATCACCAAGGACGATGTGGTTTTCTATCTTTAGTGAGGCACTTTAGATGTATATGGTAAATTGCCATTATTTGTATTCCTTTAGAATTCCCATCTACAAATTTCTAAATCATTAATGTTTATGAAGCATATGCCAAAACTTCCATAAAATAATGCCTGCTTTTATTTTAGAAACAGCAAGCTGTAATGTGGAGACTTGCTTAAAGATGGATGGGAGAGTAGCAGCAAATAAATTAGGAAACCACATTCCTAATCCAGATTATTTAGTCCCAGGCTGTAATCACCAGAACATCATATCTTTCTTGGGTTTGGAGTTCAGTGCTGTTTTTAATAAGTATTATTCAGTACAAATCTATAAGAAACATTTGAAATAGTTTTTCCAGAATCATGCAAGCTGTGTTATATAAATCCCTGCCATAAGAGCTGTAACAATTCAGCCATTTCTAATTCAGCCATTTCTATTCCTTTCCTTTCAATAGAAACTAGGAAATAGTCTGAGGTACTCTGAATTTTTATGAGTGAAAGTCTGTTATGGGTGAAGGTTTCTAACTCCTAGAGAAGGCAGGAGGAACCTAGCACAGATGTTCTAGAGCACAGTCTGACCCTATGTTACCATTTTTAATATAAGCAAGAAAAGAAATGAGCTTTAATGTAAAAAAAAAGAGGGGGGGTAAATATTAGATACTGCTCTATAAAGCAAAGAAAATGAATTCTTTAATACTTATTTAACTGATAATGAGATTAAGAGAAATACATAAGAACCTACCTGTACCAGTTGGACAGACGCTGCATCCAGATTAGTCCGAAATCTTCTATATTTTTCCCCAATATCCAATGCAGTTTAGATCTTCATAGTTATAAAATTCACATAAGACATATTCAGGACTTGCTTTGACTTCTGTTTCTTGCTTTCTTATATGCGCGCTCTCTCTCTCTCTCTCTCTCTTTCTTTCTTTCTACTTTCTCTCTCTTTCTACTGCTTTGTTTATATCTCGTAACTAAGCAGTGTGTGGTCTGGCAAGTGGCTAAACCAGCAAACAATAAAGTTCCTTCTCCTGCTTACAAGCCCAGCCTGGCAGCTCCTGGTTTGGAGTTGAGGGCAACGTCATGGCTGCTGAAGCTGTTTACACTCTTTCCATTTCTTTTTTCTTTCCTTTTTTTTTCCAAGAGTTCACCCACCAAGTAATAGAGTCAGCTTTTAGGAAGTGGCTCAGTGTAAGTCTGTGGGTCTGTCAACGGGTAAGACCTCAATTGGATTACCTGACGCACACAGGAGTGTTAGGTCTAAAGCCCTGTAGACTGATGTCACTTTCAGCCCTCTGCCAACCCGGGGAGAAGGAACACACCAAGCCCAGAGTGACCATCTAAGGGGGAGAGGGTGTCTTTTATGGTCAGCAGAATCCTTCAGACTCTTATCAACAATGCAGATAAGATTTTGATGGTCTGTCTAGCAGGAAAAAACAACCGAAAGTTAGAAAGGGATTTCATTGGTTTGTTTTATAGTGCTCAATCTGAAAAATCCTAGTTAATTATTGTAGTGTGGCTGTGCTGAGAACAGAGCACAGGGAGCGCTGGGGATGCTCCAAGGCAGATCTGAGTTCGGCATAAGGAAGTGAAAAAAACATTAGCAAAAATAAAAGAAATTCCTATTGGGCTTATTGAATAATATCTTCACATTCATTTTTTCTTCATTCTTCCCAATGGTTTTTTTTGGCATTGTACTTTATTCCCTCAATCTTCAAAACTGTTGTTCTCTGATGGGAGCTGAATAACAATCCATCTGCCTTCAAAAAATCCAAATTCATACATTTACTTCCAAGTCTTAAAAAAATCAGAGGAAATTATCAAAATGTATGTTGTTTATTGCCATGGCAAATACCTGTTTTTGTGACATCATTAATATTCAGATAGAGCAGATAGCACCTTATTTTTAAAGACTCTCAAAAGTTTGATGATGCAATTGAATAAAAATATGGTAACACAAAAAAGGCCAAAATCTACATCAACAAAATGTTCTGATCGGGCAACCATCTCTTTTGCTGTCATGTTTGTGGTATCCACAAGTCAAGATTATTTTATCATCAGAAGCTGAAGTCATCTCTATTCCAAATCCTCATACTGCTTGATGTGATACTATCAGCTATGTTCTTCTTGATGTCTTGTCCTTCCCTGGACTCTTAAGACTCTTTCCCCTCCTGGTTCTTGTCCGTAAGTGCTCCTCTGGGGAGTAATTGGAGGATCCTTTACTTTCTCCCTCCAACTTTCTGTAAGGATTGCATGAAGCTCCATCTGTTCACTCTCTTTTTTCTCCCTATATTTTGTCTCTGAGCAATGTGATTTGCAAATGCAATTTCAGCTACAATCTTTATGCAGATGCCTTGTAGCTATCTCCACTGTATATTTCTCTCTTCATGTCCAAATGAAAATCCTGGATTGTTTCTCCTTGCCTGTCTTCATGCAACTAGTCATTTAAGTTTAACATGGCCAAAAAAAGACCTTACATTTCCCCCTTTCTCACTCCCTTTTCCTTTCTTAGTCACTGTGATTGATACCACTGTTATCTTAAGCCCATACCCTGGGATTCATCTTCAACTTGGCCTTCTCCTTAGGTCAACCCTTTCAGTGTATCTGGATCTTGACATATGTTTCTGAATAAAATTTACAAACTATGACCTTCATTATCTAATTAGATAACAAAAATCATTCAGGCTTTCATCACCTCATATCTCAATCATTGCAAATCCTTCTCTCCTGACACTGACAAATGCAATATTGCTTTATCCAAGATATTGCTGAAAAGATCCATTTTGCCAGTTTTCACACTGGGCACATCAGCCATCTATTTTTGTCCTTTCACTGTACCATTTTCTTTATAGCAGCAAAATAAATCTTTTTTTCTAAATTTGGTCTTGGTCCAGATATGATCTGAAAGGTAGTCTTCCAGGAATAAAGTCTTAAAAGTCTTGCATTTGAAATATTTCAAACAAAACATTTTGAAATCAGCAAGCCAACATTTTCTGATAAATCTTAGCAACTCTGTGGTAGAGACTGTTTGGTGACCCTTCTGGTGTTCACAGTGAATGACGTTGCTCTTCATCTTTCAGGTCCCAAACAAAACCCTTGCAATGTACCCAAATATCAACAGATCAGGAAAAAGTTATTGATGATGAAGTGAAACTGAGCATCCATGCACCTTGGGACATATTCAGCCTGATCATCCAATACAGTCATACTAACAGGAGAAAAGCAACACAGAAGTTTGTACCTGTTCCTTCGCCAGGTAATGACTGGGGAAGAGATACAAAGTTATTTATAGTGGTGCATTTCTGACTACCAAATTTGGTTTGAGTGGATGAATGTATAATAGTGTTTCTGGAGTTAATAGGGTGACTTCTTGACTCATTTTGCTCAAAATAAGGTGCTGTGTGAATATGCCCCCATTATGTCAGGTAGAAAGGTAGATTTGATTAACTAATCGAAGTGCCTAAATAATTTATGCTCACTGCTTTGAGGGAAGACCCGATTATTCTTCTCATGAAAACATGGGCCCGAGTCTGACCTGATCTACATTGGTGCAAATCTGTGGCGGTTCTATCGATGTAAGCAACTGTTCCAAATTTATTGAAATCAAATTATGACTCATGTTGCCTTCTGTATTCTGAAAAGCTCTCTTGAAAACAGAGCCATTTTAGAAAATGATTCACATCATAGCTGTCTGAACCTCAGTGGTTCAGACTCATAAACTCAAAACAGACTGTCATAATGTGAAAGTTTCAACTGAATTCATTCAGTTCCCCCATTGAATCCTTTACTGTATGCAGATGCCATATGTATGTGATTGTGGCAAAGTTTATGTAACTGGAGCACTATGTAAGAAGGTTAACAAGATGAAAGACTATTTATCCCAGTGAAGGAATTGCTGGATGAAGGCTTAGGATCTCCCTTGTGTTCCACGCAGCTTTCTGAGAATTGGCAAGGGTTAGAATCCAATTATTCTCTGACATTAATGCCTTTTCATCCCACAGAAGCTAAGTGTGGGAAGCTCTTAAAGTTTACATAAAGGTGAATATTATTATTTACTTCTCAGCTGATGCTGGTTGAGACAGGCTGTCAAAACTGCATCCACAGGTCAGAGATGACTTGCAATGCTTGTGATAGTTTTATTTGTTTTTACTTCAGAGTCCCGTGGAGTGGGCCATAAACTGCTTGAGCAATCAGAGCTAAATGGAGATTGCTTGAGCCTTCTGAAGAATCAGGAAATCTCCCTTTTTGTTTCAAGTCTGCCCAGGTCATACAGACCTAATCACTTCTTCTGATAGTAAACTTTTATGCATCATTCCTATACTCAGTATACACACAAGTTAAAGACTTATTTCCATGTGGTTTCTAAGCAGATTGGAATTGATCCAGTCATCTATATTCAACCTAGCAAAGTAATATAGGAATGTGAGACTGTATGCTTGTTCTAGTCTTTGCAGTCAGGGATATTTCACATCAATGTCTTTATGAGACGCCAGATCTGGTCTGAGTAGCCCTGGTCTCAGTGATGAAGAAAAACAAAGAGAAGAGGCCAAGGTGTAATCAAGGTGCAAAGGATCTCAATGCTAAAATGAATTTCAAATGAGTAGAAGAACAAACATATCTGGACAGCCTGTTTCCCTCTAAGAAGTAATTCCTAAGTTAATCAAAACACATTAAACTGAGAGGGGAGATTATTTGAACTGACCCCTATTTGGGGGGTCACGAAGACAGCATAGCTCTTATGTGCCTCTGGTGAGAATAACTGGTTTTCTTTAAGAATAATAGTTAGCAAAGGCTGGGTCAGACTCCTAAGAGAAAGACCCAATTTAAAGTGATTATCTCATTTTTTAATAGACTTTGTTTAATTTTTGTTTGCTTCTTTCACTAATTTTGAGGTGTGATATGAGGCAATAAAACATAACTGGACAAGTAGCTCATGTTTGTGCTACCTGATTGCAGCTTTGCTGATCCCATAGGTAATTGAATGATGGGCAGTATTGCTATAATACATCTTCCTATGCATCTTCCTGTGATACAAGAAGAGAGGGTGTGAAAAAAAGTAATTCATGAAATAAAGGAAAACTGACAGTGTTTAATGACCAAATGCTCACAGACTGTAATGGAGTCACTCTCTAAATAAGAACTGTGAGTTCAGGCCATTAGTCCAAGGAAAGAAAGAGCAAAACTTCTTTAAAGATTTCTGGAATATGGTAACAAAATTCCATGGGTATATCCTGTGTATAGTGTCATTAAAAATAGCCATTTAAACCTGCAGTGATGTGGATGCTGGTTATAAGACTGGAACAGAGATCCTATATTTAGTCCGATCTTGACGACCGCTACCTGCATGCATTCAGACATATTTGTATATGTATCAGAGTAACAGTTTACTGATGGAGTGAAAATTATTATTCTGTACAACAGCTGAAGTGATCAAAATATATCTTCATTTCAAAATCCTAAAATGGGTATTCACAAGTGGTCATAGGGAAATATTGCAAAATGTGGAGTCGCGTGGAGACACCAAAACTAGCACAAAGAGGTACATTTTTTCTCCAGGGGAACTGTTTGCTATTGCAATTATCCTGCTTATTGTAGCTAGTGTAGTTTGCTTAGTGCTAAGTCCTGGCATTGTGCAGTATAGGCATAACACACACAAATATCTTCAAAATGCTTTGCTCAGTTCATAATAAAATACCCAGTCAAAAGAGATAGAAGTTTTCTACATTCCTTTACCTGCCATTTAGCTCACAGTCTCCACATTTAATTGTTTTTCAAATCTATATTCAGAAGTTACTAGTGTTTTTTTTATTGGGATCATCATATGGAAGGTTAGATTCAACCAGCATTTAGACAGGATGTCAGATAATTGCTACTGACTAATTTCATTTGAAATAATGTCATTTTCTAACTCTTTTCAGAGATAGTTTAACATATTATCCGACATGAGAGACATGTTAGCATTTAGGAGTTGAAATCAAAAAACTCTGACAAGAATTGGTGCACTCCTGATTAGCCTTGCTTTGTTTTAACTAAAAAGATGTATTGAGCAAGTTCAGAGCAAAAAAAATTGAAAAAAACATTGTATGTTGGAGAGAACATAGCTGAAAGTTGGCCGTCAGAATCCACTGAGTTTCGTGTAAGTGCTGTCTGAATGGTCATCTAATTTTGGTCACCTGCCAATGGTCCCAAGTATCTGAAACCACAGAGTCTGGTGCAGAGGCTTTTCTAACTATGATGACCTTGTAATGACAATGGACAAACAGCCAATATAAAAGTCCCTACGGGCTTGTTCTGAATGCCTGGAAATGCCCTTTGTTTTGGAATTGTTCTTAGAAAGCCAAGTGTAGAGGCTTCATTGATATGGGTGCAGCATTAAGCAGCCACAGTGGAAAAGGAGATCAGGCATTTAAGTACATAATTTAGGAAGACAGGAGTGTGATACAGATATAAATTAGAAGTATTTGGGGGGGGGTTAGGAATTAAACTCCACAACTCAAAAGTTACACATACCTATGATCAATCTTTCCCTAGTAAAGAAACCAGAGCAACACTTGGCTATGATGTAGTTAGAATATATTACCAGAATCCAGCCCTGAATCTGGCACAGTGAGCCCACTCTCCAGTGTTGTCATCATATAAAACCAAACTCCAAGAGCTTTACCTAAATTATGTGAAAGCCTTGCCCATGCAAAATTTCAACAGAGCAGTAGTATAAATAAAAAACACCCTATGTTGTATTAATATCAGTGTATAGAAATATGAGGCATTGTGATAGCATAAACACTGTCTCCTAATGGTTAAACTACACTTCTCTCCACCAGCAGTTTCCAGTCAGCTGAGTTGTATACTTGGCTGCCAATTTACTTGGTACGCCTACTAATATAAATGGACTGTTAATGGACTTATGACAGCTCAGAAAGACCTTTGCAGGCTCCACAAAGAAGAGGTTAATAGTGTTAATGCCATTTCAGAGAACACATGGTTTGTTGACTAGACAGACAGAAATGTCACTTTTGCTGCGCTGAAGTATACCTTGTGCATGAACATGGCCCCTATGTTCATGCTCACATTTATAACCTGTCGCATGGTGCCCCATGGTGGCTGCTTTCCTTCTGCTGCATTTGCCAAAGCCAGCAACTGCTCAAGTGATTCTGATTACTATTAAAAAATATCTTAATCCTAAATCCTGATTATTTGCTAATAGGCAGAATTAACAATAAACCAGCATATCATAATTAGTGACTGTTTCTAGTTCCACTCAATGAGGGAATACAGTTCCCTCCAACTAGTTACTTGACACTGATTTCATCCTGCTCTTAAACACATAATTAAATAAAAAATCCAGCTGGTAAAATGTTTCTTTTATTAGTTTCCTTTTGATCTACTTGGTTATTAAAATGAAGCATTTTAACACCTGCTATATTTATCTACAATTAGAATGTGTGATTTTTGGTTTGTTTTCTTTGTATACTTTTTTCAGGCTGTAATATGTCAGTTAATTTGGCTTTTGGTTGTGATTAGTTTCTAGCAAATTTCCATTTCACTTTCTAGTGTGCAATACAACTTTTGTATTGCAACCAATGGTAAAGATAAATTGTTGAAGTAAAGATATTATTATCAAACTGTTTTGTTTATTTCACATAAACATTTGTATTACTCCTGGAATATTCTAAAATGTTATGAAGTCTGGGTGTTGTTTCCAGATATAATGCCCTTAACAAACAATATTTATCAACTTGTTTTTCTAACAGGACATGGATGTTGATCCTGGCTGTGACTTACCAAGCCTTAGCGTGGAAATTCTGGGCCCCTGAGTCACCGCAGTTCCTGTTGATCTTTTCTTCGTCGGGTAATTAGTGAGGTGAAGAGATGGTTATGGTTTATTCATTTCCAGAAGGCAGCTTTCACTGGTGAAAGATAGTAGGTGCCTGTGCGATTATGATATTTACATATATGTCTAAAACAAATAAATGATAGAATTACAGTGGCTGCATGTTTGTACAGGTGGTTCAGCCTGAGATCAGAGAAATGCAATTTTTATCTTCTATTGAAGGGGACTTAAGAAAAGAAATGTTAGAAGGTCCATTCTTGCAAATACACATTTTTAAATAAGATAACTAAAAAAATAAAACTTTTTCAGAACATGCTATTCTTTACCTGCCTGTCTAAATGTTGGTGTCTTACAGTTACAACACATGCCTAGAATATCTTGTTTCTCTTCTCAGCTTGTCTAAGAATGACTGTAGGCGTAATCCGATATTTACTTGTAAACAGCTGTTACGTTTTAAGAAGTAAACCACACTGTTTCTCTTCACTACAGCCCCATTCAACTGAAGCACACTGAGTTACTTTGTGTATTATTCTAGTCCATTTTGGTGCAAAAATAAATCATCATTCTTTACTATGGATGTTTTGTGGGCAAAAATGACTACATTCTATAGCCTTGGGCCTGTTATTTTATATTATAGTTTCTAACTTTTGATATTTTGATGTTTGTATATCAAAATTTGGGTCAGATAATCAGATCCACTGCCTTGACTCCAAAGATTTCAGTCTTAATTATGCTTGCTTTGCAGTTTATAAGCATTAATACATTAAAACAGTGTTCACTACCAAGAATGTGGTAGTTACTAAGAATTTTCTGAAAATATTCAAAAAGGTCTCAACTACATTTTTGATAAAATTTCATGACCACTGAATTTCATGACCACCATCTTCTTGGATATCAGTCAGGATGATCCAGAAAATGGATATCAGTCAGGACAATCCAGAAGAGAGGCTCCACCCAGGCATACTCAGTATTTGCACATAGCCATTATGCTTGCAAGAAAATACTTCTGCAAAGCAGTTTTAAAAACTACACTATGGTGATGTTAAATAACATTCTCAAATTTTTTAATTTAGGGACTTAGTTTTAAAAAATAGATTGTTCACACAATCAAGAAAATTTTGTCATGATTTAGAGAGGTATATTTCAATATCTTACAATTTTTGCATAGAGTACAGGAACCTTACAGCCTATCTGTAATACCTTTAATTTTTTAAAACAATATGCTAGTAAGTAGCAGATCTACGATATTGAATCCTTACTTTCCTTTTATTGTATTCCTTCGTAAAATCTTTAAATATTTAGGAGTCCATGGAACCTATAATATTAAAATATATAATGCTACTTCATCATGCTTTGCAACAACACCAGTTTGCTCTTGTTGTATCATTTCTGCGTCATTATTGTCTGTTGCTTATCAGCTCTGTATACAAGCTAGCAATAGATGCTGATGGCACACATGGCTGTGAGTGCTAATTTTAAAAAACTCACTTATAAATATATCTCTTTTAAACTGTCAACTTTGTAACCTATAAAATCTCAATGAGAATTTGAATGTCCAGTGAAAAACATATGTGACAATCCTATAGCCTAAGCAAAACACCATTTTATACTTGCAAATATCAGTGCAGTCTTACCTCAAATAGCACGATTAGGAACAATAACTCTCCCCGAAAGATTAGGAGTAACATAGGGGATCCTTACAGCCCCAGGCAGATATTTGTGCTGCAAATAACTGTGCTGGCTGAGCGTGGTGCCACCCCCTCTTGTTTCTGGCAGCAGATACACATAGCGGAGGTTGCCACCAGAGAGGTCTGCTTGCCAGCAGAAGGAGGCACGTGACTGTGCCACGATCTGCTTCAGGCAAAATCGGCAGGGCTAGTCTCATCTGCCGATGAAGATGTATATGACCTAACCAGATTAAATTTTTTTGCCTTCAATGAATTTCAGAGATTCACATTGCCTTTTCTGCCAGCTGAGCCTGGCCTTTGGCACAAATAAATATGGAAGGGAATGCAACATCTGACTGTATTCTCACACACTTCTACCAGAAAAAGCCCAAAAGCAAAAAACTAATTAATTCAACCCAGGGACTGCCCCATGAAAATGATCAGAGGTGAAGTGGGAGAAACTTGATTCTCTCTCTCTTGGAAAGACACTTATGAACTGAGTGGGATGCAGAGAGGCCTCCCTCCCGGGATGGAGTCTAAGCAATAGCTTTTCCTGTAGGTATAAAGGAAATACCATATATCTGTCTGCAGGGATCTGTAATAGCACCTCTTCTAAGATATGGATTGAAAATGCGCTTGCCTAAAATAAATGAGAATTTTAAGGACATAAGTGCAGAGACCTCACTAAAGCAGGCATATGAGTAGTATGTTAACAGCTTTATGGAAGTGAAGCTCTTAACACCAAGATAGTGGGCAAAACTGTAATACTCTGAAGCACCACCTTTATGGTGTAAAAATCTAAGCTTGTTACAGCCCTGCAGCAGGATAAAAGCTGTTAGCAGTGACAACCTCACTGTAATCTTGGCATCTTCAAAAATGTGACACTTAAATGTTTAACAAATCAATTGAATGTGGAATGTCCGTTTTTATTGTGCCGTAACTGACAGATTTTATATCAGTACTGTTCAAAAGGCCTTTTCTGTACTACGTAGTGCAAATATACAAAGGCTTGCTTCAAACGCGTTGACATGGCTTCAAGGTGCTCAGAGGCCTCCTTTTGTCTCTAAGCAGTGACATTCCCAGAAACAAAACAAAACCAAAAAACCAACAGACAAACAGTGATATACCAAAGAAAATATTGAGCAACCAAAGAGCCGCTACTTGCGTCAGGTGCCAAGGGCCAAAGACAATGGCAAGGAACAACTCAAAGCCTCACGGTGAAGCGCTGAACATTGAGAGGAAAAATTGCCCCAGCAGCTCCAGAACAAAAACCACAGAGAGAACGGCCGCTAATGAGATGAAGCTGCGTGCGGCACGCCAGACGCGCCCCGGGAACGGCGGCGGTGCCAAAGCAACCCAGGACGTCTGGGAGCGCTAGAAAAATTGATGCCGGCGTGCTGCGGCTGGGGGCAGACAGCACGGAGCTGGAAACCACGATTTTTTACGGCAGTCCCAGCAGGAAGGGAGGCGTAGCTGGGGGCAGGGGCTGCTGCGCGAGGACGGGCGC
>NW_020448085.1:4894415-4931506 GCF_003343035.1 Apteryx rowi | reverse complement strand
GCCGCAGCCGCAGCCTCAGCCGCGCCGGGCGGGCGGAGCGCGGTGCGTGCGGGCGGCCCGGCCCCGGCTCATTACTCAGCGGCCGAGGCAGGCGGCGGTGAGTGCGGCGGCCTCGGGCCGGCCGGTGCTGAGGTGGTGGCGGGGAGCGGAGCGGGGCCGCGCCGCGCCGCTTTGTTTACGTTTCGGAGCGGGGCGGGGGCGGCGCTCGGCCTGTGGCGGTGGCGGTGGCGGCGGGGAGTCCCGGGCTCTGCTCCTGCCGCTGCCCGGGGGCGGCGCGGGGCTCGCCGGGCCGCGCCCCGCCATGTCAGCCGGGGCCGGGGGCCGCGCTGCGCCGCGCCGCGCTCGGGGCCCGGCGTCTCCCGGCAGCGGGATAACGGCGGCGCGGGGGGCGGGGAGGCTCTTTGTTGTCCGCCGGGAGGGGCCGGGGCTCGGCGCGGCGGCCTGCGGGGCCCCGCGACCTTGCCGTGGCGATGCCTCCTGCGGGGCGGCGCGGCGCGGCCGCCCCACGCGCGGGGGTAGGGGCGGCTGGCGGCGCTTCCGATTCTTCTGCCTCTCAATCTCATGTTTCCGGCGAAAGGGGTGAGCTGCCTATTTGCAGAATTTGTTTAGCCCTTTAGTTGTCCTGTGTCATCAATAGCATCTGGTTTTACTCTCGAAGCCTGTTTCTTTATGTGTTTCTCTGTGGAGTGCTGCCATCAGTGGAGTCTGATCCGAGCGTGGCTGATAAGCTACACGTATGAGTCCCGCTTGGTTCATCCCTCCCCGGTTACAGTAACAGATTCGGGTGCGCAGTGTGTTTTTGAATTTCAGTGCTGTGCAGAACAGGCTTGCTGAAGTCTTTCAGACCATCCAGACACCCTACACACTTTGGTCTGTCTGGTAATGTAAACATAAAGGGTGTTATATTTGTTCATGGAAGGAAAGTGTTAATTTCCCTAGGGCATGTGCATGTAGAGTTTTGCAAGCTTACATTACAGCTCAGTTTTATTTACAGACATGGAGTCTTTGACTAGCGGGGGGCTCTTGATTTACGTGAGTGGTAGCCTTGCTTTTAGAGGTGCAGACAAATAAGTCCTGGGAACCAGCAGTATTTGAAATGTATCTTACTTGTCTGTGTATTTGCAGGTGTATCAGTATAACCTAGAAATGGTTCCAGCTGTAGCCTGAAGAGACTCTGGGCCAAACCTAGTTAAAGTCTGCTTGTCAAAGTGAGTTCACTGACTTATTTGAGCTTTCCCTGGGTATAGCGAAGGGAGACTCCTCATTCTTTTAGTAAAACTTAAGAAATAAATGTTGAATTTCAAATAGTCCCATGTTTGATCTCAGTCTATGGGGGCAGCCATCTTGTCTTTTTTTCACTTGATTTCAGATGTGTGGCATAGGCTAGTTTGGTCGCAGTGTTGTGGTGCATCCCACAGCAGTTCCCCCTCTTTGCTGGAGTTCTTATTGTACACTCTCTCCTTTCTTCCCCCCTGCCCAAGTGACTGGATGTTCAGCAGTTTTCACAGAAATGCCCAGTGCTGGGTTCTGCGGAGTCTCTGCTGCCAGGGCAGGGACCAGACAAATTCCAGGTCGATTGTCAGGTACTAACAGTTTTTGGAATAGACAGGGCAAAAGTATGATTGGAGAAGGGGAGAGAAACATCTACTGAAGAAAACTGCTCCAGAGTCATAGAGGATGCACAGAGCTGACTGCACAAAGCTATTTGGTCATAACTCTGACAAAGAAATTTTAACCGTGTCTTCCAGTACAGAAGTACCCAAGCTTTCGGGGCCCAGTGGCTCCTCTAAGCATGTGAAGTGTCTTGTGTATTACCATATACTGTATGGAGACTTCTTGGACAGAAACATTAAAAAGATGATCTAATATGGTCCTGAGTCCTGCTGTTTGGGAGTACTTGTTCTAGGCAGAAGTTGAGTTGTCTGTTGTGTGGGAGTTGTTTTCTTGGTGGTGGTTGTTGTTGTTTTTAACTTTTAATGCTTCTCTTCAGTGAACTAAGCCTTTGCTGGCTTTATAGGAGTGCATGTATAACCTCCTTTGCAAATCCTTTTAGGTAAAATTGCTGTATCAACTAATTGTTATGCAAATATTAGCAAATAAACAGGTGTTTTGGAGTGGAACAATGGAATTTATTTTTGACCCACTGCTTACTTGAAATGATTAGATGTGGTTGTTGCTTGTTCTAATTCTTAAACTATGAGTTGATGGGATGGTATTTGAGATTGTAATACTATTTGCTTATTTGTTCACTGTATGTTTGGGTTGTTTTGGGTTGTTTTTTTTTTTTTTTTCTTCCTTCCCCAACTACCTAAATTGTGTGAGTAGTTATTGTTTAAAGATGTATAAAAAGTACGTGCTCAGCCCTTCATTTCTGAGGATTAATCCAGTATTCTGGACTAATACAGATATCCTTCTTGATAGTCTGCTGAAAAGTATGGTATGCTGTTTCTTAAACTTCCTTTTTTTTCCTATGGGAAAAAAGCTGTGTGTGTGTGTGTGTGTGTAATGTTCATTGCTGTATCAGTTTTTGCAAATTAGGCTAATCTATTTTTGCTCATAGCTGCATTTTTAATAAGGGATAATAATATATTTTATTGCCATAAATGTTTCCATTAAAAAAAAGTTAGTTCTTAACCCAAAAATCTGTGGAAACAGAATTCCCTGTTTATGTTATGGAAAGATCTCTTGATTTTCAAGAGCTCCTTAAAAATCCAGTTGAAACTACTTACACTGTTTGCCTCCTGTGAAATTCATCCTAGTTTGGACATGGATTCAGCAAAACAACTTTTACTTTGCTGAACTAAGAACTTGAACATCTGATTTTTGGATCTTTTTATGAATCAACCTGTTTAAATGGAGTTGAAGATTCCCCTTCAAATTTGAAAAATGCCATTTCTGGTTATCCTCATGAAAATAAGAGCTATAGTTAAACAGGCATTGCTCCATTACATGGTATATTTGTATGAAAATACAGAAATAGTCATTTTTATTTACATATATTCTTTTTAACAGTAACGTCAGTGGAAGATAATTATCTGGTTGATAAAGTCTTTGAGTTTTCAAAGCAGTGATGATGCTGTTTATATTTCTGTAACATCACACCGTAATTTCATGTTCAGAGGCTACCTTGCTTGAGCAATCTCTCTCCCTGCTGTTCCTTCTTGCCAAGTCCTGTGTGGCAAAACCCATCAGGGAACTAACTGATCCAGCTGAAAAATCTTCCTCTTGGACTATTTTTCAGCCTGATTAATTCCTTTTTGTGTGTGAATAAACAGGTATATTGGTTCAATGCTGGGAGGTAGGAGACTGCTTAGGTGGGAATTGCTATCAAAGATGTGCATGTGAAACTGCAAGTTGAATAGTGATTGCTGGAAGGCTGGATTAATGCAAGTGGGAAAACCTCTTCTGTACTGAGAGGTTCTTGTTTAAAGATCTATTTTCAGACTGCGTCTTCTGCGGATGTTCTCTAAAAGTGTTCCAAACAAGGTGTTTGTTTTGTTTGCTTGAATTCACTGAGGAGACCAAAATGAACTGGAGATGAGTACCTGCTTGGTAATGAATCTTGGTCTAGAGCAGTTTTGAATCAGTAAATTACCCTGGATGGACATCCTTTTCCAGATCTACCCATATTAGTCATTTCAAAGCATATGCTTTATTTCAGTAAGTGCCCTTAAGTTAGACAATATGAAAATTCTTGAACTGAAGCAGAGCAGTGAGGCAGAAGATGCATCCTTGTAGGGCTGATAACTATTTGTGTTTTCTGCCCTTTTTATTTTTATTTTAATACTGCTTTTGTGAAGCAGTGCTTTCCTGGTGCAGCTGTGCTTTATTTAGTGCTTATGTAATCCAGTCTTGAATCTTACCTTAAAACTTAAATGGTTTATATATTCGTGTGTGTGTATATATATATATATATATATATATATATATATATATATAAATTTTATTGTATTCTACATGTAGGATTACAAATAACAGTTTATCTTTTAGTTGCTATCCATTTTTCAAGCACCATATCTGTAAGATTTTTCTGTTGGTGGAGACAATGTTCCATTCACTGTTCAAAATTTTTCTAAATCCAGCTTACTATACCTCAGTAACAGATGAAACTTTCAGATCAAAACCTTGAAATACCTTTTTTTTTTTTTTTTTTTTTTGACCATCTCATGCAAAATATGGGACTCCAGATGTAGGCCATTGATCAGTTTCCCAAGATGTTTATATTTATCAAGTATTGAGTGGAATTTTATTAGTACCGTTTATTTGTAAAAGTTTGTGCTTGTGGCAAAACTGTAGCTTTCTTACTAAACTGTGATTGATATTTTTAAGAAATACAGTATCTTAGAAGAATTTAATGTCATCAGGAAATTCAGGACTTCTCTTGGTGATTGGTGGAGGCACATTTACAATAGATTGATTTTAAATTTATGGAAAGTAAGTAGTAATGACTGTAGCTATGTATGATTATACCCTTTAATTAAGGAATTAGGGAATTATTACTAGAAATTGATGACTTAAGTCCCTTAAAACCAAATCCAAGCCAATAAAAGGAACAGCTTTGTCTTGCAGTAGGTTCATTGTTTCAACCAGGATTGCTAAATACTTTTAAAATATATCTTAAGTTCTCCTTGATGTAGAAATTGATGTATGCATTCAGTAAACACAGCAAGTACATGGTATCAAGTTTCCTTTTGTGAGGTGGAAATCTTTTGCACAGATTTTTCCCTCCTGTGTAGTTTAAGGAGTACTCCAATTTACCATTTATTTCCAGAGCAGTCGTCAGCAAATAGCAGTTTGCTTCTGCTATAGCTTTTACAAAGCCTTTGAGTGAGAACTCCTCCATGGGAAGAGACTGCAGTTGACGGCATCAAACTGTGAGAAAGGGATCTGTTACTAATATTGAATCAGATCAAAGTGGAGAACTGCCCAACCAGCTA
The DNA here is from genome assembly GCF_003343035.1 of Apteryx rowi. Classification (NCBI taxonomy): domain Eukaryota; kingdom Metazoa; phylum Chordata; class Aves; order Apterygiformes; family Apterygidae; genus Apteryx; species Apteryx rowi. The sequence continues at coordinate 4,926,569 of NW_020448085.1, read as the reverse complement.
TGTTTGTACAGTACTGTTACCTTAAGTGTTCTTTGTTTTGTAAAATATTCTGTAAGTTGTTTTTTTGTTTTTTGTTTTGAGGCCTGCTTTTTCCTTTGTGTGATGAGAAGATGATCTTGGTGTACCAAACTCTGTAGCTCATAACTGGGAGCAATGCCTTCCTCTTTAACTTGAGATACTGTCTGTATTTTTTTTTTTCCTCTGTTGTCCTTAGGAAGTGATTAAAAACTAATACATTCAATTCTACTTCAGTCCAAATTGATTGCCTGTAAGCTTAATGCTAAAATAAACCTCATATTTGTTGCCCATATTGTCACTTTTACTGTTGGATAAATGATGCTTAATAAGTGAACAGACGGGATCTTTAATCTTTCTTGGTTGGATGTTGTAGACTAATGCTTTAATGGTGGCTGGCAAAAAATACAACTTTAAATAACTTAATGGTGATTTGTGTTGCAAACAAAGCAAATACAGTGTATGAGCTCCTATTTGTATACCTTCAAATGAACAAGAAGGAAAAATATTAATCAACTGTGTTGCTGGAAAGCATATTCACTACAATTATGGATTATAAGTTTTTATTTATTTTAAAAAATACTTGCCAAACTCTATTTAATTACATTGAAATTATACCAAGCATTTTTTTTACTACAGAGCTTAAAAGCATGTAAGAAAAACGTCTTTACCCAATATTTACTCTTTTATAATTAATAACTATGGAGTATGGCTAAAATGTATGTTCCCATCATTGTAGCCTGTGTTGATTCGTTCTTAAACACTTAACTTGTATTTTAGTCTTCTGAACAAAACCTGAAATGTCTCCCATCTGGTGTTTTGCATGTGGTGCAAGGAAATAAACAAACATTAAGTCTCCTATTTCTTACTGTGGCCTCAAAGCTGTGGAGATGTCCAGCTCTGTGCATGTGTGTGGGTCATCTATAGTTAGGTGCATGGGATTAAAATGATCCTTTTGCTGTCAAGGTGCTTCCTGGAGGGAGCAACTGACTGGAGAGGAGCTCCTGCAGGAGAGGACCTGGGGCTGCTGATGAATGACCAGCTGAACAGGAGTCAGCACTGTGCCTCTGCCACACTGAAGGCCAAGCGCATCCTGGGCTGTGTTAGAGAGTCAGGCCTGTGGGTTTAGGGAAGCAGCTGTACCTGTCTGTGGGGCAGCTGTGAGGCTCCAGCTGCAGTGGGGTCTAGCAGACTACATGTATGCACCCACTCTGCCAGAGAGAAACTGGAGAGAGTTCATCCTGGGCTGCTGAGGGGGCCGGGGGCTGGAGGAGCCACTGGGAAGACTGACTTTGCAGCCTGGGGAAGGGAAGGCTAAGGGGGACTCTAATTGCTGACTTTTACCACCTTTAAGCAGGGACTCAGAGGTGCACAATGAAGAGACAAGTCAGTGGCCACAAGCCATATTAAGGGAAATTCTAGTTGGGTGGTAAGGGGAAAAAATTCTCCCATGGGAGGTTGTGGAACCTGCATCCTTGGAGACTTTCAACTGGGCAAGGCCCTGAGCAATCTGATTTAAATATAAACTTGAAGTTCTACCTGTTCTGAGCAGGTAGCTTGTGTCCAGAGGTTGCTTTTGAGCCAGATTATGATTCTGCTGTTTGGGGCTTTTAAATTTTATTTTCAAAGTATCTCAGGAAAACTGGCAAAACAAAGGCACTCTGAGGTAGATAAGTCCATGACTGCATCAGGAGCTATGAAGGAAAAAAAAGCCATGAGACGTGATAGACATCCTCTTTCAAATTTGCTAGGGGCAGTATTGGCATTTTTCTGCCTGGCATTCAGCTTTCCAGCTCACTAGGCCAGACAGTACTTGGAGGCTAGGATAAAGGACAAAACAAGGTTATGGTACCTATCATGCTTTTGTTCACTGTGATAAACATAAAAGCTGAGCTCTATGGGAACAGCCCAAAGTAACGGGCTGGGTAACCAGATGAAGTTTGTCCAGGTCTTCTACGCTGCAGTGGAGGAGCACATTGGCAGCAGTGGCTGCTGTGAGGCTTTGAACGTGTGCTGGCTGGGTGAAGATTTCACACACTTAGCTGCAGTTAGGGTTACTCCAGGAAATGGCATCATGGAGCAAATTGGTCCTGATATCCAGTGGATCACAATAGCAGATCATGAGTGCAGGGGTGGGTAAGAGAAAGAAAAGCAGCCTTGGCAGGTCCATAAATCCTCTTGTGCTGTTGTCCCCTCTGCTTATGCTGCCTGGAGAAGACCCCATCCTGCAGATCTGTTCTAACAGTTAATTCTTATGCATTTGACCACTTAATAAAGCTAATCTGAGATTTTAGGACAGGGAAGTGAGCAGAACAGGAAGTTACAATTCAGAGTGGTTGTTTTGCCTCGTATGAAAGCAGCTGTCCTGGGGTTTGAATCTGTAGGTAGTTAAAAGCATGAATACAGCTACTCCTGTGTGACTGCAAGATAGAGTCCTTTGGGAAATCCAGTGTTGGCGGTGGCGTATCATTTTAAGCCCTGGGTGTATTATTTAATAATTCTACTGCCTAAGTTTACATTAGAGCACAGTTAACAGTAATTATCATGTTTACTTATAGGATATCAGGCATAAAAATATACACATTGTTTCTAGCATTAATCCTAATCTTATGTTTTACTACAGAAACAGCAAAAAAGTGAATGCCTTGATTGACATGCTCATCAGCATAAATTAGTTCATAATTGCTCATTATTCAAGTGTTTTGGAAGGTGAGAAATATGACACACTGATCACATTCAGCATAGGAAGGGTAGTAACTTGATATCCTTAAAAAGCTTTATTAGAAGTGTACGGGCTACGTTCACTTGTCACTTATTGCCTGAAAAATGGCATATTCAGGTGACACGAGCTAACATCATTCTGTTTCATAGTCATTCTTCTGATGAGCAATGTTTTTTATTTCAAACCTTCCAACAGTGAATGACTTGCATATTCAAGGGTTACTGCAATGCAAAACTCCTTGTTGAACAGTAGTAGTGCTTATTTTGTTGTTTTTTAAATTGAAGGGTGACAAGATTCTTGTGCCACTCATACATATGTCAAGGTGCAGGAGAAAAAGGACAGTTCAGTTTCTGACAGTCTTATGTTGGATGTACAAGGGTTTCACTAATGTTAATATGCAGTATTCGAGTGATGATGTAAACTGAGGTTGGGGGGAACTAGGTCTGACTGGAGTTACTTTATTCTCTCCCTCTTTTATTCAAAATTGTTTCTTTCTACTTTTCCTCATATGTTTTCTTACCATGACTCTTAGTGTGCATAGTTACTAGCATACTATGCATAGCAGTACTTCTGAGGTTTTTTGTTCTTGTTTAAAGAATAGGAATTCTCAAACTTCTCCTAGTTTGGGAACTTCTATCTTAGGATTTTTTTTGCTAGAACAGGCTCTCAGACACTTTTGAAGTCTAATGGGAAAAAGAGGAACTGGACAACAGAACAGATTCTATTTTTATTGCCATTAGTAGTGAATTCTCTAGATTGATACAGTATCTTACAAACTACCCAGAAGGCAAAGCCTTTATGTTGAAATGTACTGCCTTCCCTCCCCCAGTATATTATTGTGCATAGTACTGTACTACATTACAGGAGGTGTCTGGGAAGGAGTTGTCAGTGCTGAGGTTGCAATATGTTTTGGAGTTTTTTGTTCCATTCTAAAACTCTTATTACTGAAGCATTTAATGCCACGTACTTTAGACAGGATGTCGTAGCACATTAATCTGCTTGTATTTAAAAGATAAATGGATGAATTAGTGAAAGTAGCGTTCATAATTGGATTCTAAGTTTTTGTAGCTGGGATTTCAAGTCAAAGTGTTTTAAGATTTTTTTTTTTTTTGGTGGAACTGTTGATGTGATTCTTCATAAATGTAGTTTTAAAAAAATCTAAAAGCTTTTTTTTTCTAGTTGTTATACAACTCCCCGTTTCCTGTTGTGTTTTTCTGTAGCTGTTGTCCTCTTTATTATTGCTACTTAATGAGTGTTGTAGGTCACTAGGTGTCTTTTGTTTATTTGCATCCTTTAAAAGGATCAGAGAACCTTTACATCTGCTAAAACATTTAACTGCTGAGTGCTTCAAGTTCCCCTCTAAGAGGAGCTAAAAAATCAAGCCTTCTACCACTGGAGTAATCCTGAAATGGGATTTTACTTCTAGACTGGTTTAGTTTGCTGATGGTTTGCCTATTTAAACTGTATTCCTGCTTTGCCAGCAGTCATTGGATAGGCAGAGGACTGGCATATTGAGGCAAACTTTTGTCACTTTTGTGGTATGGTTAGAAGTAATGGTCTCTTAAGTAATTGGTTGAAACGGAAGAGTACCAATAGTTTCTTCTCTTCTCATGACTTTCAAGTTAGATTACTGCTGAGCTTCTTCAAATACCAGAATATGTTGAATGGACCATGACATATGTTTCTGCATGAAAGGGAAATATATAACAGTAGTTCCAATCATTTGGCAGGGATACAGCATAAGGGTGTATTTTAATCTGTTTCCTAGTTCCTATAACGTGTTCAAATTGCAGTTCTTACACAATTGAATTGCATGCTTCCCTTTCTTAAAATGGGACACCTTTTTGAAGTCTTGCTTCCCTGCGTTTTCACTGATTTCAGATTTTAACAACGTGATAAAAAACTACTGCAGTGACAAAGAATTCATTGCCATAAAACTGAAGATAACCTATAGAAAGCAGAATTGTATTTTTAACAGTCAGCAGTAAGATTTCTCCTTCCTTGTAGGTTAATTTAGTATTTAAATATTTTACTTCTTTTTTTAAATGTTTAACTTGATTTTTCCTCATCTACTATCCTTTTATATATACTTTTATTTGAAAAAGGATTAAAGAATTGGAAAAGCCTTGCTTTATCTTATTATTTGTGAAAAAGAGAGTTTTGCTAAGAGTAGTCTTTTAATCTGCTGTCATAACAGCTTCTTTGCCAAACTGTAGAATTACATAAGTTTTCTTTGGTGGAGCCATTCTGATTTATGATTTATGTGGCAAAACTGACCTGCAAGAGACAGTTGGCAAAGTGTTATTTTGTATGTTGTGATAATAGGATTCATCATGGAACCATCTATGGTGGATCCTCATCTGACGATACACTGAAGAAACTATAGAGATACAGTCCTACAAAATGTGGAACAGCAGACTGTTTGCTGATGATATATTTGGAGATACGGCATGGTTCACTCTGGTAACGCTTGTTCCAGAAAAATGATACCTGTTAATTTTTCTTTTATGATTAATTAAAGTCACAGTTGAGGAGTTTGTTTAAAGACAAACAAACAAAAACCCCAAACCACATATTTGGGGGGAAAGGTAAGGTGAGAATCTGTAGGGTTACAAATGCCGGTTTACAGGCTGCTTAATATTGTGCAGCAGACTATGTGCCTCTTGGGTCGCGTCTTAGTGACATGTGAATTTAAAACCTGTTTTAAACAGAAAGGAAGATATTTATCTTAAAAAAAATCTCTGTTGATGTGCCTTTAAAAATTGGTTTAGAATAGAGAAAAACTCTGCAATGTATTCCATTACAAATACATCATTTCACTGTGCAACCTGTAGTGTTGATCTCTTTGTGATAAACCCTTATCACAATCCAAAGTACAGAACTCCGGATAACTTAACTGTGCAAAATGCTAGTTTTAAAGTGTCATTGTAATAAACTAAATCAGAAATGATTTATAACGTAGTGATGATATGTATGTTAAATAAGTGTTATTGGCATAGATAAGCACTTTGCAGAGGGAGGTTACGCTAGCATTCCCAAGCAGCTGTGTTTACTTACTGATCATGTTACAGGAACTAACTTGACTATGAGAAGTGCTGGAAGGTTATATGGGTTGTTGTCAGAAATCTTATTTGTCCCTGACTTGGGTATCCATGGCTGACTTAAATATCAGTAAAATTGACTGAACCTCAAAATTTGGGTAAATCTCAAACTGTGTAACTCCTAGTACTGTTTCCAAGATGTTTTAAATGCTTATCTTGGTGGCTCTCTCTACAGATTGCTTGGTGTTCATTTAAAAATATATATATACCAGAAATCAGGAAATCTGGATAGCACCAAATGCTTAATATTCACAGATGATCAAGAAGTCTCAGATTTCATCCCCCCTGCTATATACCAGCTGACTTCTATGTTTTGTTGGAGGAAAGGGAGATGAGAGAAGGAATGGTAGATAAACAGGCAGAAAATTTCACATCTCTTCATGCAGCTGATACTGTGCATTCATTTACACTTCTTGTTTTCCTTGTCTTCAGACTATTGGAAAACTGTGTAGCTGTTAGGCATACTGGATGGTTAATTTCTTTTGTTAAGATTGCATCTCTATTTTCCAGAACAAATATTTAGTACTTCATTTTCAATTGCAGTGTTTTTTAAAAGCCAGGTCGTTAAATAGGAATTGCATGACACTTTAGATTCGGGTCTCTGACCAGAGCAGCTGTCCTCATTTTATTGGGCATACTTTCATGAGTAATCTGATTTCTAGACAGTGCAGTGCACTTTGACTTATCTTCTCAATCTTCTGTTTTCTGATTATTTTTGTTTTTACTTTATATGCCTTCCCACATTATAGAGTTAGAGCCCTGGTGTCCATAACATCTATTATAGCTAATTGCCATGGAAATAGAAATAGGGCCAAAAACAACAGCCTGTGTATAGTTTTTGTCTGTGGCCAGCTGCTTTAAGGACTACCATGAAAAGGAGATAAAATTGGCTCAAAGTGCCCTGGTTCAGTCATCTGTTTGAGGTTCAGGGAGTGTGTATAGGAGAGCTAGAAACTTGCAAGTCCATGCATCTTTTCCTGTGCTTTGTGGTGATCTCTTTTATCATCTAACATTAACAAACAGTACCTTATCTCTTCATGAATGCCTTTATGTTAGTATTTCTTGTAACAGAAGGGCCATAGCTTATAGATTGGTATTATGTGACAGCATTTTAGAATGTAGAGATAAACTGAAATGCAAATTGGGAAGGTGAATTGCATGAAATTTTAGGGACAAAAAAGAAAAATGTCTATTTTGAAATGGCAATCACTGCAAAACTTAAAGTTATTTATGAATTGTTTACTGTATTTGTGCGTTTATTTTTTGCCTCTGTGGTTTCCTGCTTTTGCAAGGTATATGGTGTCTCTGTGGATCTGACTGTAAAGAATTCAGTTCTCAACTGAATTTGATCGTTTATTTAAGAAGTTTGCTTTAGAAGCAAAACAAATTATATAGATTGTCTTATTTTGGATATTTTGAAAGAAATGTTTCACAGTATGAGAATTCTCTTTAGAAATGAGCGTGTAACAGTTTACTATTGATTTTAAAAAAGAGGGTGCTCAAATATCGTGGATGCAGGTTCAGCAGTTGAGACTTGTGCTGCTGACCCCCATCCAGTAGTACCGTTTTTTCAGACCATTTTATAAAATGTTGCTATTTGATACTTGGTTTGCATAAATGCACGCTTTGCGCTTCTGAGGAAAATGTGATGTGAAGTGGCCATGTCGGCCTTGCCTGTGCGCCACAGGGAGCGGGATGTGAAATCGCTGCTGGAGCTTCGGTGGTCGCTCTCTGCCAGCTGGCCAAACCATGTTAGGAAATAGGTCAGCTGGAGCAGTGTTTAACAACAGGAATTGCTTTTGTGGCTTTCTACATCTTTGGATGTGATCTAACACTACATATTTCTAGACAAATGCCAGTAGCTCAATATTCTGTTAGTTACAGTCTTCGTTTTATTGCTGTCAGTTGGGTTTTTCCTTACTGTTAAACCATCTCTAGAAAGTTAGTTACTTCTGACATTATATCAGACTCTTTGAAGTTACCTGAAATATGCAAGTGGAAAAGCTTAAAGTTACAGTTGCCTAATGCAAAAATTACTTAATGTTGCTCACTTTCTCCAGGTTCAGGTTTCCCCAATTTCAGGTTCAGCTGTTACCTTTTGGCACTAATGACAACAACCTGTGACTGAGCTGATTTTATTTCTGGCTACCTAGTATTTCAGTGTAATTTGATGCAGGGAGTTCAAGTAGTAGTGCGTAAAACATAGTGTTGAAACCAAGCTATTAGAGCAGTATTGTGTATTCCTGTTTTTATTGCTAATCTTTTATCATGGCTTCTGAAATATTTGGGGTGGGGTTCCCAAAGTTACACACTGCTTTGTAGAAGCATCTGCCTTTGGCTTAGAGGCTCTGGTATTGATCAGAAAACTCTGGCAGGGGCAGTAGTAGAGAACAGAGGCATGCCAGATTCAAGTTTTTGCTTGTAGCTTGTATGACTAACCCTGTAAATATAGTCCCTGCGGGGGTCTAGCATCAGTGATGCAGCAGCACATCTCCTCAGCCTCTGTGAAATCTTCTTGTTCGAGAGGGGACACTGAAATAGGACTAGAAGGCAAAACTCAAGGGGCTGCATTTACCAGTGGCTGCTACTGAAGAGTTCTGCTTGGGAAAAATGCATGTTCCTCTTCCCAGGAGAAATGCTTGACTGCCAGTAGTAGCTCTCTCCTCCCTCCAAAACAATCAAGCAAGCTCCTAAATGCTGGTGGCTCTTTTAAGTCAGACTGTTCACCTGCGCTCTGCACTGGTGCTGCAGCTGCTCTCGCAGGCTCTTCCAGGAAGGCAGTCACTAACCAAAGCAGCTAGAAGAAGGAAAAGGTCGGTTTAATTAAGATGAGGAATGAAACATGCATTTACTACCCTTTTTTGTATGTATACATTTTTTTCTTTTAATAGCTTATAGTCTGCCCTAAAGCTGGAAGTTGAATTTCAGAAGGTGTAAAATTTTATGGAAGCTTTCTGCCCCCTTCATAATACACTGCAAATTATTTTTGTACAATGGATAGCACAATGTCTAGCTTGGGAATTACAGTTCATAAAAATGTGTAAATATTAAGGTGGGAATGATTTAAATTAAAGAATACTCACTAGAAGTAATTAAAGATAAAACAGTTGTTGGTTGTGTTTGTATGAGGAAGTTTTCTCCTATCCTGCCCATCAAATTCTACATGTGAAATAACATTAGAAATAAAGCTTCACTCATTTTCTCAAGTGGACAAAATAGTGGGCTGTGCCTGGTTGTCTGCTAAAGAGCAACTCTGAATTATTGCAGAGCTGACTGGAGGTCTCCAGCAGCTCTGGAGACAGTCCCCGGTCAGGGAGCTGCTTCAGCTGCAAGGAAGCACAGGAAAGCCTCTCCTGGAAGCTGGAGATGGGTTAGATTGGTCCCTTGCTGGAATATAGGCTGCAAGTATTTTTGAGGTGGAAATAAGGAATGGGTAGTGTGTGCTGTTACTTTTGTGGAGAGAAGTATGGGACTAGAGAGCAGAAGCAATGCAGACTGGAGAGAGGTATGTTATTTGAGAAGGCAGCCTAATTTAGAGAGTCTGAGAGTACCTGATCTACAGCAGGTTCTCTGTGAACGTATGTGTGCTTCGACATGTTCAGTCTTAAAAACATTTAGTTTGCTCCACTTGAATTGCTGCATTTGGTCACTACTAATCTGGGTGAAAATGCAAACCACTTTGAGAATCTCAGGGCCTTTTATACTTACATCTGTAGATGATGTAAGAAAGCTCCCTGGATGTTGAGTGAATAGGATTACTTGCCTGTTCCAACCAGTACTGGCATTTGGGGAAAGATGTCTGTTCTGGAGACTAAAATTAGATATCGGACTTGTTTTGTGTGAGTAGTTCTTTCACAAAATGACAGTGGATCCTGGAACACTCTTGTACGCAATACTTTAAGTATTCAATTTAGCAGAATTTTAGGTTTTACTAGGAAAATTTATATTGACAACTGATAAAGAAACAAAAATAGACCTTTTTGTTTACTAGTTTAAGAGTTTAGAATGAGAAGTAAAACTTTAGATATCTTGGATTAGTTTACAATAACAGTTATATGTGAATACTCTTTTCTAAGCAATGTAATTTGTTGCTCTTTCTTGTCAAAGGGAAAGCATGCTCCTTCCGTTGCTTAGAGCCTCTTGTTGTGCCATCAACCTACCTATATATGTTGTTTTGTGTTTAGTAGTAAAGTTAGTGTTCATTTCGATCTTTTATTTATTTATTTTTTATTATTATTTTTCTTTAGATGGGAGGGGGGTCACTCTCCAGATTTGAATTGGAATTCAGTAAAGAGTGCAAGCATTCTTGTGTAAGCTCATACTGTTTAAGTGGTAGATAGCTCCTTTATATTGTCTGCGACTCTAAGGGATTTTTGGAAGGCAGAACCAAGTTCAGCTCATTGGAGTAGTCCATTCAATTAGGTGATTATTTTATGGAAACTGTGATATGGTGTGTACTGGCCAAGCAAAGGCTGTTAAAGCGGAGAAGGGGGTGTTTCATTTCCCTGCATGTCCTTCCCTTCTTAGTAGACTCTTCAGATAACAGGTACTGTTTTAGTATTCAAATTAGATGAAAAAACATGAAGAAAACTAGTGAGGCATGCTAGAAAATGTCATGTGATCTAGCTGCAATATGAGGTTAGAACCAGTATATGAACCTGTAAGGTGGAATATTAAATCACTGGGAAGATTGCATTAGCATTAATGGATTTCTTGCATTGTTAATATAGGACTGTGCATAGTTGTTTCATGTAAAATGTGCTGAGAACAGGGTTAGCTCAACATAGAGGGCTCTAAGTCTTTGCAAGAGATTTATCAATCTGGCAATGATATTTGCTGCACCACTGAGGAAATTCATTGGTATAAAGAGCCTGTATATTATTTTTTTTAAGTTTCATTTTGCTAGCATATACTCAAAAGCTTTTTGCATTAAAGCTTCATCGGTTTTTCTATACAAAACATGTCAGCTTTTCTGGAATTATTATCTTTAGTGAAGAAAACTATCTATTTATTGTTAAATATTCAACAGGCTGTTGGAAATCAAGAAATTGGCTTTGAATTTTCTATGGGAAAGGAATATTAAAGGGAAACTGTAACAGCCTTAAAGTTTAAAAAATTGAAATACACCTTGAATCTCTTGTCTTCAGGCAAACTGAAGTGACATCCTTCTGTGTTTGAACTTGAAAGCAGTTGGCAAGTCATAACATAGAAATCTAAATGTTCCCTTGTTATGATTATGTAGGTTTGCCCTGCCTCAGTATTTCTGTCCTCAACCAAAACTGAGGTCTTCTGTCCACCTTTGCTTTACTGAATCTGTGATTAGTGAAGTTTGGCTTCCTGACAGCCAAACAATGTATTAAAAATCTAGCTTTCTTTTAGGACATGACCTGCACTGCACTTCTGGCCTGTGCTACAGAAGAATCACTCCAATATATGTGATTTTGTTCAATAGTTGCCCGTATAAAATGGCCCCCAAAATCAAGCTGTAGACTCAAAATTTTGTGATATGACAGTTCTTATGTGAGTGACCTAAGATAAATAGAGGACTCCTATAATGTAGATGTACGTCAGATGAAGCGGGAGGCGCTTCCGTATCAATTATGCACAATCTAGAGACCTCATTAAACATATGTCAACATTAAGAGCAGCTTAGGCAATCATCTGGAAGTTGTTCAACTCATAACCATCTGACTTGTGAAGACATAATTTAAAAGCTCTGCAAAATTTTAAGAAAATTAATGCTACAGTCAACAATGATGATATTTCATTTTAGAATAATCTTCATATTTTTCAGAGGTCTGGTACTACCTTACTGCACTGTTCACTCAACTAACATTAACTCTTTTTTCCAAATCCCTTATCTGTATTAGCATTTAACAGAGCTTGAATGATTTTGAAGTATAACTTTCCTTTCCAAGGGCAATATTGAAAATGAAAACATTAATAAAACCACGATTACTTTTGTGAATAACTGAACAAGTTACAAAGTTACCTTTAAGAAACAGAATGCTGTAGTGAAAAATGGACTCCACTTACAATACCCCATTTAACAGATGTCCAGAAACCTTTAAATGTGACAGCTGAAAATTAGACAAGCATTCACAGGCACATGATGCATACAAATCAGCTATGTGTGAACTGCAATTTCACAAAGAAATTAAATAAAAATCATTAATGCAAGAACTTTATATATAATGTGCATTTGCTTTGCTTTCAGTAGGCGTCAAGCATATACTTGAAATTCTGTTGGCTTTTTTTACATATCTCTCTAGGTCAACCAAAGATTCCCACAGAAGATTAATTTTCTGTGGTGTTAGACTCCTCATTTTAATTGCAGTGTTCTGAATGAAGTTATTGAATCATCATTGATAGGTAGTTTATGCCATTATGATGTCAATGTATAGTTGCTTTATTTTAAAATTGCCTTTTTCCACTTCTACATCTCATTATCTATCATGATTTTAATCTTTTGTCACCCTGCTTCTGATCAGCTTCTCTGGTAATCTGCTTCCTTACCTGAGCAGCGGTTGTTCCTAGGAGCCCCCAGTCTCATAATTGCCTATAGTTTCAGCTAAACTTCTCAGGGCCTTGATGCAGATGAGTTTGGGTTGATGTTTAAAGCAAAATCCTAGTTCACCCAAATCCAGCCCCATTGATGTGATGGATATAGAAGGTTTGATAACCTTATCTGGACTGTGAGCTCCACGTAGCCACAAACCTCAGCTGAACCACACTGATGCCAGCTCTAATTTGAACACATTAAGTTCACTCTGGTTTGGAACTGCGCTGTTTAGAGTTGAAACTGTGCTACATTGGAGACCTGTGTATAGCACTGTCCTGTGGTATAGGTAATAGATTTAAACAGCACCAAATAAAAAGGGGCCTGTTAGGAGAAGCAAGTCATCTATCTCTGCTTTCTAGAGAAATCCACATATGCATTCTTCAAAGGCAAATTTACTAAATATGTTGTTATTGTTTATATAGTTTTGCATTATGAGTTTTTAAGTCCATCTGGCCATTCCTAAGGTTTTTAATCCACCTGTAGTAAGACCTTTAAAGGGAAAGCATGTGAGCAAAGAATGAATTTCTCTCTTTCCCATGCTTCCGTCTCCAAATCCTGTTTCTGTCTGACATATTTAGGTTTTACTAGAAAAACATTTTAACATGCACCATATTTTATTTGGATTATTGTCCTATATCTTGACTAATAAACTGAATGTTTTCTGTATTGTAGACAAAGTTAGATATCAGTATTAAAATACAGCATTATGTTATCATATAGTATCTTGAAGACAGCAGGTTTTTATGGAACAGTCCTGTTGAGAAGTGCTAAGGTATATGCCTTTCTTTAAACAGATGTGAATGACAGAGATATATTTATATATAAACTTTGTTGTACAAGGTTTATTTTGTTCTAAAATCTTACTGCTGTTTTAAATAAGCTTCATTTAAAGGATGGTGAAGAAATTTGGTTAATCTTGATTGTCAGTATTATTTGTTTGTTGCGAAGGATAGTGGGGCGTCAGTGAAACCGTATTAAAAAAGTCCATACTTCTTAAGGTTGCTGTAATATTTACTTTTAAAAATTTATGCTGCTTGTCTTTTCAAGGAGTTACAAGTTCCATGCATCAAAACATTTTTACCTTTATAGTACTATCACGTCTTTACAACTTCAACAGAATGTATAAAAAAATGAGTGGAAATTGTTGACTCTCCTAAGTCTCCTGCAGGACTCATAAATTCCAGTTTTCTTTTGGTGGAATCAGACTAGCAATTATGTACAGTCTTAAGGGTTCTCCAGGGACTTTTCAGTGTGTGGATATAGCGCTATTTCCATGTTCATCCTTTTCATTGTGTTTTCTTGGGTAAATACTACCTATGGCAATCTGAAGAATGAGGGCAACCAAGGCAGAATGCATATGTGCCACTTAATATGGAAATCTGGATGGTTTTTTGAATTGGCAGATGGCATGGAGCCGCTTGACCAGTGGCAAATGAATTATTGAGACATGATCTGACAATAAGCTCTTTTATTGTTTTCCTAGCAGCTTATAAGACCAGAATCAATCAAATTTCTCTATTTCACTTACTTCTGAGTTAAAAGTGCCTTAGAAAGTCAGCTATGATCTTACTAAATTCATCAAACACAACAGTTAGGTTAGATCAGGGATACTTTTTTTTCTCCTGATTGCTGACCTGATATGCCTCTACTTAGCCTGTGATCCACTGGATGTACAGCACAAAGCTCTTTTTCTTTTTCATGACCCATGGCAGTGACTGGGGAGTTTATTTGATTATATATGAGGAAAATTTTCCCAGTCCCCCCTCCTCTGTTTTCTGCCAGTTTTGCCCTCTAAGATAGCACGTAGTGGTGTCAGATGAGTCCTAATACCACAGTAAAGGAGGGAATGGGGAGAGGACTCATCCCTTTCATTTGCAGACTGGACTTAGATTTTTACTGGGTTATCAGTACTCTAAAACTGAATCCAGAGATGTTTGATGAAAGTCAATATGCCAAACCACACTTTAACATCTCAGGGTTCAGTTTTAGAGTGTCCTTGTTTTGCATAATTGTGGGCTGCCACTAAAAGGCTACCATGGATTGAAGTTGGCTTATGCATGGTGTTTTCAAGGTGAAGTACAGCAGTTGATGTGTGAGGAGAAATCAGTGTTCTGTGGGATTCTTCCCCCATTGACAGTGATAGCATTCTAGCAAGCTCTCAGGTAATGGGACAAACTTACTAGTTTCCTCATTCCTAATGAAAATCTGCAATCTGCATCTTCCTTTTCTTCCTATATGTGCTTCTGCAAAATTGCTAGAAAATGGAACAAAATGTCAAATTTCAGGCAGGCGAGTTTATTGGATACAGCTTTATCAGGTTTTAATGAAATAAATTGTTGGGATATTTTGAGTAAGAATCTTGAAAGTCTGCCTGATTCTAAATTCAGGCTTAGTTTAATATTTAAAGGCTAAGACTTTTGGTGTTGTGGATCTTTTAAGCTAGACCTCATTAAGACTAGTCACCAGTAAATTAGCCGATGGAAAAAGATGAAGTCTTTTGGCTTTGTTCTGGGAGCTGGATTTACAGAGTTGGGCAGCACCAGGCGCACTTCTTGAGGATGAAGAGCTCAGCTTTCCACAAGAGGTGAACAGGCAGTGAGCACAAAGGGTTTCGAGCTGAGTCAGAGCAAAGCATTGAGTGGAAATAAACTTGCTTATAACCTGAGCACCTTAATTTTTTCTTCCATGGTCAACAGAAAAATCATGCAGTAGCTGTAAGAGACTTTCAGGATGGGGGTGTGTGTGTGTGCCAGGGTTGGTGAGGCTGTGGAAGTTGTAAAGGCCAGATGGGATCCTGGAGACTCGGGGGCGAGGGGAAGGAGCGTCTCTGTTCTGAGCCAGCCTGCCGTGCTGATCAGGACTTCCCCATTACGTCCTAGTGCCTTCCTTATGTCCTTCACAATAGCTCACCATACAAAATGTGCTAGAAATGTATTTCCTGAGAATCGACTCCATTTCTTCCTAAGTTAAGTAAGTCAGTTTTATGCTGGAAGAGCATGCATGTAAAACGAAGGGATAGACCATGTGTCTTGCTGAGACAGTGGAGGCTGATACTTTTTGATGTATAGAACAAAAGGATCCAGAAGACGGAATGATAATGGTGAGAGGAAGATGCGCTGTGGGGTTTATATCGCTCCTTGATTCTAAATGATTATCTGATAGAACAACTATTGTTAAAAGGATGCTGGAGGAGAAGCCGTTTTTGATTTTGGAGTATGATCTAAGTGGACTCAACCTTCTCTGGAGAGTCAAGGTACCAAAAAATAAGTGTAAAGTTTAGAAAGAGACATTTTGGTAGAGGAATGTTATGTCTTAACTTAAAAAGTGCAATCCTTTTGCAGGTGATTGATATGTAAGTAGAGAGAAAGACAGGGACTTGAAAGCTTGAAATAAGTCTATGATGCTACCTTCTTTGGTGCATCATGTTCCTGGCACTTCTTTTCCCTTCCTCACTGCAGCATCCTCTTCCTCCTTCCTCAGTTATTTCCTCATATATTGCTATGCCCATTTTATTTATTATCTTTTTTATATCCTATCGACTAGTCTGAGGTGGTTTGAATTCTTTCTCTGCTTCAGCTAATATAAGCCTATGCTTTAAACTTACATGAAGTTTGTACTTACTGGGTAATGGAAAAGGAAGACAACTACTACCATGGTTCTGGTTGTGAGTGCTTGAACATATGTTTGGCTATATGGAGATTTTTCAGACCTGCTACTAAGTTAACTGGGCAGCAGACTAATGTCTGTTTTCAGCTGATCTGTTTGGTATGTTCATCCTTTTCCTGTTTTGAAATGTGCTGACTGACAACACTGACTGGTAATGGCAAGCAGAAATATCCCACTCTGAAGTAAGACTTTTTTTTTTCTTTCTTTACTGCACCTTGTGATGCAAGGCACTACATATGTTAGTCTTTAGATAAAACATTAAATTTAGAATGTGGCTTCAAAGCTGCTCTGTACAGATGTATATTGAAATACTAAAAAAATTCTAGTGAGATCTAATAGAATATTTGTTTTTCTTCTGTGTTCTGACTACTTTTACTTGAGGAATATATCCTAATGTGAAGTTTCTTAGGAATTCATCTTTCCCTTCAACAGTGGCTTACTGGATATGGTTGGCTTTGCTGTTTGTAAGAGTGGGGCTGTTTGTTTTCAGTCACTTCCTCCTGTAAGTAGTTCCTGCAGGAAAGCAATCGTAGCACTGCAAAACCCATCTCCCCAGTCTTGTTCTTAACTCATTTCCTAGGACTTGGAAATGTTATAAGATAGTGTTCTGAGACACATTTGAGTTTCACAGTCTGTAAGGCTAGTTAGGCGTGGAGCAATGTAGCAGTGGAGTTAGGAAGGGTCCAGGTAGATTAGATCTCTTACAAAATAAATACCCTCAATGATTATAAGAACATTTGTCATGAGCAAGAGTTACTTACCGTGTTTCATGTCTAAAGGAGAAGCATTAACTTCTTTTATAGAATGTTATGTTTTTTCCTTTCTATTTCTGGCTTTGTTCTTTACTAATATAGGATTTTTTTGTTTGGGGTTTTATTTTAAATACTAAGTGTCATGACTGACATCAGTTGGTGAATTTTTCAGCAGGGTATAGGCATGTTAATTATATCTGTCACTGAATCATGTTCCTCAAACATCACATTCTTTTTTTTTAATAAACAATTATTAATAAACAATTACAAATAAACCATTTACTGCAGGAGTTTGTAATTTGCATGGAATTAAGAGAGGAATGTAATAATTCTTGAGACTGGGAGATATAGTAGATTTTTTTTTTTAATTTCCTAACTAACTCCAGAAGATGCTCTGAATTATGATACAGTGGATTGACAATATTTTGCTTTAGGAATATTTGTTGGAACAGTTTCTCTTTTAAAAGTTTTTGAATAGCTATTTGAATAGATCTAAAATAATAGAAATTTTGATTAAAAAAAAATTTTTTTTGGTTTGTTAAAGTAGATGTTTCCTTCCTCTATTTAGGCAGTCCAGTGAGAAGAAACTTTGGCGCTCTCAATTCTGGGGAGCAAAACCATGTTGCACTTACTCTGAGGCTTGGAAAAACCTATTTAGAGAAATCTTCTTTAGGTAAATCTGTCTTTTGGGATGGGTATGGAAATGGAGATGAAGGAGGAGAGGGTTCTTTGAGAGGTGAGGTTTCTGTCCCTAGTGCACAGCAGAGAGTGGAAACGGCTAAAGCAAAGGGCATTAAAGAATTGGCGTTTAAGGCCTAGGACAAGTGGGATTGCGGGCTGGTGGCTGGCCGGCCTTGTGCATGTTGTAGTCCCAACTGAAGCCATCTTTTAGCCAAATATTTTGGCACCAAGTGCTCATGTACAGGCAGAAGCTACGCTGGACCTTGATGGTTTCTCTCTCTGGCTAGGAGACGAGTTCCCTGTTTTCGCTGGCAGGTTGACTTTGGGAGAAGCTGGAATGCAGGTGAAAGATCTGGGGAGCCCTTAAAGCTTCACAGTGCTCCCTGCAAGCGTGGGGATCCGTCGCTGGCTAAAGTGAAAGAGAGCGTTTACATACCAAAACTGCGTTTCACAGACTACTTTTTTAGGATCAGCATGGCTTCTCTAAGAGTCCAGACTGTGGGCTTTTCAATTATGAAAGACAGATTTATTGTACAAATGATTAATCTTTGGAGCAGAGAAGGGCAGATGTTGGCTGTAGACTGAGTTGGTTTCTCTGGGTGACTGCAAAGCTAGTGCCTTTGGAAAGGAGTGAAGGTTTTATTACAGAAAAAAGACTACACACAGGATTTTTTTCCTCAGTGAAAATATAAAAGGATCTTTTTACATTCTGGTGTATGCTAAAATACTATTTTAACTACAAAATAGTTAGTAAATACAAGTTTTCCAGTACATATTGGTGAGCACATTTTACAATATTAAACATGTAGTAAATGACAAATCTTTAAGATAGTAAAAGTTTCTTGCTAATACTGCGTGTCCTTAGAAACACTGAGTTTAATAAAAAATCATGATTTTGAAAAATATGCAGTTGCATACTATTTTATCTTAATGCTGCTTTCAAACTGTTGGATATAATTAAATGTGCCTGTACCCCATTGAAATTTAATTTAATACCCCAATTTAATTCTCCCAATTTAATTTCCATCATAATAGTTGCTATTTTAAATAATAGCAAACACCACTGGGAATTTTGGGAGGAGACTGTATTAGGAGAAGAGATTGATTGGGGCCTGATGTCTACCAAGGGCCTGATGTAACCAGAATTTGAAAAATTTGTGCATTTCTTTTTCTCCGGCAGCTGTCCTCTGCTGTTTACTGCTCCTCACAAGATTGCTTTTCTATTACTATTCCATCAAGACATTAGACTATTAAAAGCCAGGTAAACCTTGGCTCCAATTTTGTGTGAATATAAGCCTTGTGGGACAGGGACATAGTTAATCTGAAGCACTAGACTTGTATCAATTTGTAGAACTCAGTATTGTTCCTTTATTGGACTTGGAGGGCATCATGCACCAACTGGATAAATACCAAGATACTTTAGGGTTCAGCTGGAGCTAATGTATATTTTCCCAATTTTGCACAAGTATGTAAAATCTGTTATTTTTAAAAAATTCTTTTTAAGAGAATACTGCATCTGAAAATCCCTTTCTTAAATTATACTACATTTAGTTCAGCCTTTGATCCTTTGAAGTTTACCAAATTGGAAGGAAGTGAAACTAAACACCTGGATTTGTAGGCTATTTAAAATGTTGACCGTTAAATGGGAAAGTGTCACCATTCATTTGAAAGCCTCAGATGGAGAGGAATGGTCCTTTTTGCATTCATTTGAGAGGAGTTATCCTAGGTGAAGCAAACTTTCATTTATCTTGATTTTTTTTTTTGATTTTTGATACCAAACAGCAGAGCTCTGCTAAGCTGTTCCAGCTAATCCTACGATGTTCAATGTTGCTACATATTAATACAGTTTTAGTGAAGAAACTTGATAGTTCCTTTATCTCAGCTGATGAAGAACAGACTTAAGATTGGGTGAATGATTATCTTGTTTTTTGTTTTCCGGTTTTCAGAAATTTGTTGGGTTGACTTCATACCTTCCACAACAGATTTTCTCTCTATAAATTCAGGGTTTTTGTCATTATGTATTTACTGGACACCTTTTTCTTGTTCCAAAGCTTTGGCAATGTGTGAGAACATCTGTGACAAAAGTACTGAGAAAGAAGCACAGTCCAAAGATGCAGCGATAAAATGGATAGGGAAGTAAAAGCTGGAGGTGGGGTCTTCTGGAGCCTGAAGAATGAAGCCTTTTGGCTGTATCCAGTAAACCTGCATCCATCCCAGAGACCTACCATTTATAGTCTGGATCCACAGCTTGTGTACAACTTTTTCTCGTGCTTAGCAACAATTCTTGCCCATCTACATAGCTGAAATGAATGCAGGTTAGGTAGTTGAAAGTACAATTTGCTAAGCTTTTAAATTCTTAAAGAATTCTAATTGTAGAAGATTTGTTTTCAGAGACAGACCCAAATACATACCTTGTGGGGTCTGATTATATGTGGAGGCCATGTTTGCATTGTCCACATTTTCAGAGCATGTTTAAAATTAAACAAATGTATAGTATAGTACATGGAAGCTAAGAATCTGTTTGGGCGGTTGGATAATATGGGAATGTTGGGTAAGTTAATAACTAAGGAAGACAGCATGCTGTTGCTCTTAATGAAGAGTTTCTTGTTCTGGTCAAACAAGAATTTGCACCACTAAACATCTGTTCTAACTCCACACAAAATCTATATAAAGAGAAAATTAAAAGTGCACAGTTAACATTGAGGAAACAGGACTATGAAATTTTAATTTTTTCTCTACAAACATATTTGTTAAGATACTGTTTTTCTTTTTATAATATAAGAGGTTTTTAGTGGAATATATATCCTTTTTTTGACCTGTCTTTTTCTGATTATTGCTTTTGTCATCATTCACATTTCTTTGTTAGACTTTCCTGGGTTTGATACATCATTAAACTAGTAGGTCTTGAAAGCTTTGTTTTCCTTAGGTTAACAGACAAAACATCCTTCCTTAAAATCCAGCTCTCTCTGTTATGTTGCTTCGTTGTGCTGGATTTGACTTTTTAATTTTATTTTTTATGTCACTTGATATAATGACTGTTGTATTATGGGTAATCGTTTTGAAGAGTGTTGGATGTCAGCATACAGTGATGCTGCCTATGTCACATAGAAGTTTGAAACCTAACATTTTAGTGGCACCTGTAGTGTTTTATCATTGTAGAGGTATTGCCCAGATTTCTGGCGGAAAGGGAGCTGGCATAAGAGATCTCTGACAAGGTCAGTTTTCCTTTTCCGTCCTTGATTGATGGTATGTGTTTCCACATCAGTGATGGATATCCCTGTGAGTTGTGAGTGAGAGTATTTCAGTGTTTGCAGTGGCTCGAGGACATGCTGATGTTTTGTCATTCTTATATTTACAGAATTATATGATAATTTAGGTTGGAAGGGACCTCTGGAGAGTGTCTGGTCCAAGCCCTGCTCACTTGTTGCATGCGTGTGTGAAAAGGATTTACGGTACTCCCATGTCATCTGTGGAAGACATAGCTTCCTCCCTTCTTCTTCTGTCCATTGTCATTTAGGATTTTTGCTCCAGTCGTTCAGTTTTACTTTCAATTGTTCCTCCCCTTCTAGAATCCTATCCTGGGATAAAAGATAGGATTAAAAAAAAAGTAAAAAGATTAAAATAAGATAGGATAAAAAAGGTTTTGGATATATGCCACCTCATTCCTGCAGTCAGGAAAAAAAAGCATGTGTTTGTATATGGGACTTTTGGGGGAAATGTCTTCCATTTATTGTAAAGAATTTCCGTTTTATCGAATATGTAAAGTTTTCAAATTTGTTTCTTTGCAGGTCAGAAGCAAAATTTGGATGAAGCAATCTAACTAAGTTGCCGTCATGAGCAGAAGCAAGCGTGACAACAATTTCTACAGTGTTGAAATCGGCGATTCTACTTTCACTGTGTTGAAGCGATATCAGAACTTAAAACCGATAGGATCAGGAGCACAAGGGATAGTATGGTAAGGTTTTTGTGAAGTTTAAATGTATTTTTAGGTTCATTTTATAGAATTTTCTAAGTGCTTTGACTTTTATATGTTACGGAGGAGGAGTTTGGAGAACTACTTTTTGTATGAAAAACAGCAATAGTAATCATTAGCCACTTTTTCCTCAACGATGTCTCTTGCTGTTGTTTTTTGACCTATGTCTCTTCCTGCTTCAGAACTGATGCCCTTCTGTGCAAATTCAGCCAGATGTAATGAGTCCCATAAATTAATGGGGGAAAAACCTGCAGAAAGAAACTAATCCTAAGACACAGTGCTAACAGTGAAACAAAAGCTAGAAATACTCTCTGTGTATATTTGACTCTCATAAATGATTCTTCTGTAAATGATACTTCTTGAAATGGTTTGTTAGCAGCTTGGTTCACTCAGTTTCATCATCTAACTAGTCTGTGATACCAGTCAGTAGGCATTTGTGATGCTGACTGTCAGTGAAATATGTAAATACCTGACGTAGCTTAGGAAAATAGGACTTGACAATATAACTCTTTGAATAAGAGCTCTGCCATGTGGACTGACAAGTGTCCAATTGACTTAAGATTGGTGACAGCTAGCTGCTTGTAGGGTCTGTTCCCTATGCAGTGAAGTTATCCCAAAGATGTTAGTTTAAGCTTCTCTGAGACCTTTCTTTTATGATCAAGATAAGGTTGTAGATAGCACAGGAACTTGCAGACTTTCCAGTTTTTTGTAACTGTAAAATGCTAAAGGCAAAAAAAATAAAAAAAGAAAAAAAAAGAAAAAAAAGAAATAGGAGAAAATGCATAATTTTCTCAATACTTTTCCTTGTAACTTCTTTTCTGCCTCGATCTTGTCTTGATCTATATTTAGAGAATCTGTGGTACATTTGACTTTTAATTCATATTTGTGTTTTAACTGGGATAAAAATAAAACAGTATGCTTAGTGCAAATGAAAAACATGAAGGCCAATAAACTGGAAGCAGGTGTGTTTGAAGTGATAACTTCTATCATTAGGATTATTTGTTCTGTAAGTAGCAGCAGCAGGAAAATGAATATGAATTTTGGTTGTGTGCGTTCATGTAATGAGAGCGAGGAGAGTTGTTTAACCACAGTCTGTAGCTTTTAATGTTACCACTGTTCCTCTGATTCCCAGATCTGTGTTACTGCCTGTTTTCCAAATTTACTGCCCCTCCCAGAGCTGTGATCTGAAAACTGACCATGTAATTACTGCCAGTGTCATTCAGTGGAAATTGAAACCTCTTCAGTTTAAACCACTCTGATTACCCTGAAAAGGACTGGAGTTCTCATGTGGTTAAGTCTTGCAATGTCTGGAGGACATGGGGGGTAATTCTTGTGGTTTGTGGTTTTTTGTTTTGTTGTTGTTTGTTTGTTTGTTTTAACCAATTCAACTTAATTTGGAGGAACATGAAGTAGATGCCCAAAAGGCTCACACTGAAACAGACTCTTAGGCTACAGTTACATGCTGGGGGTGCAGAAGTTTAAATACTGATACAGGAGTCCTACGTAGGCTTTTTTTCCTGACCGTCTCTTTGCCACTCTTTCATAACATAGTCCATCTCTAGAGATAGATGGGGCAAATTCCAGCAAGTGGAAAATGTAAACTAAAGAATTGCTAGTAAATGTTGTTCCCATTTCTTCTTTTTTCCCCAGTGACTAGAGGTTTAGATTATTAAAAAAAAAAAAAAAAAGCCTATGTATGATAAAGAAAACATGTTTTTTAAGTAGCTAGTTGAGTTCACTAGATGCTGACCCTTTACTGGCAGGTGTTCTTTATTAGGTTTGTATACCATCCTTGATAACAGACAGTAAAATAGTATTTTCCCTGCTGATACTTCTTTAGTAACTGACAAGTATTTGCTGAATATTCACAGTAATCAGCTACCGCATGGCCTCTTACAGGAAACAAAGTCTATGCCTTCCTGTCATGGAAATGTGATGTATATGAGAGTTGTCCAATGTAACAGTCTTCATCAGTTAAAACAAGGGAAACTAAAATTAACAGCCTGTGTTACTTAATCGTATCAGTCTTGAAATTAGTCTACAAACTAAACTTTGTTCTTCCTTTTTATCAAATTAAAGCCAGTGGCATCAAGATGTTAAGGCTTTCCTAACAATGTTTTGTTTTGTTTTGACATTGATACTCCCATTATGACTGGGATATTGAACAGCTGCATACTGCGTAGTTAAAAACATGGGAGTTTTGTGTAACCTGTTTTTCCCGTCTCCTCCTCCCTTTCTTTAAGTGTAAAGATTTTACATAGAAATCAACATGTTTTTTTGTATTTGAAGTGTTTTGGCTTTTTTTTTTTTTTTTATGCAGTCAGTTCTTGAGTGCCAATGAATGGAAAGAACTCGGTATCTTTAGTAAGGTACTCTACTAAATGGTGATCCTGCAATTTTTTTGTGGAAATTGTGGTATATTAGGACTCTGAAGTTGGGAAAACCTTTCTAAATTATAAATTGCTCAGCATACAAGAGTACTCTGCTTTTATACTCCCTGAATGTAAGTTGAATAATATTGGAACTTTGGTTTATCTGCAGACTTGATACATGATATATGAAAAAGGTGGGAACTGCCACAGCTTAGAGGAGTCTGACACTGAGATGTAATAATTTTATTTTAATTACAGTGCAGCTTATGATGCCATCCTTGAACGAAATGTTGCAATCAAGAAGCTAAGCCGGCCATTTCAGAACCAAACTCACGCTAAAAGAGCCTACAGAGAGCTTGTTCTTATGAAGTGCGTTAATCACAAAAATGTAAGTGCAGTATCCTGCTTTAGATAATGAAGAATTAACTAGAAGGTCATTCTTTGTAAAAATCTTCAGGATGACTTTAGAGGATAACATTTTCTGTAGGTTGAAGAGGTGTTCAGAGCATGGCCCTGTCTCCATGATAAGTACAGAAAGATCTTTCAGAAGAACCATTGTTGGCTAGTTTTAATACCCACCCAATCTTTAAATACTCTCTTCAAGCTCAGGAAGATAGTCAGTGTTACATTGCTACATATTACAGACAGCTGGCAAATGAAAATACCATGATGGGTAACTGCATCTTTTTCTGCTGCATCTGCTAAACCAGGAGGAGGAAAGAGGCTGCAGCAGATTTTTCTTTTTTTCTAATGCATGAATGAATTAGGAATCTTGCAGTGTGACAACAGGAACTGTCTGATGCTTGAGAAGCTGTAAAGTAGAGCAAAACACAGAATTGCAGAGAGAATAAGTGATAAATTTATCAGGGTTGGACTACAGAATGCTGGTATTAGCTTTTTCTTCCTTCACAGACAGCTATATGCTGTCTTCCTTGCCTTCACTCTCAATACCCATTCAGCAAGATAAAATTTCCCCTGGCTATTAGGCAAGGAGAGTCATAGAAGGCATATTCTGTCTTGCAGCTACTTGGGAAAATTCTCTATACTCTCTAGGACAGAGACATTTTATGTGCGGATTCTCTGGACTAAATTTCACCTAATAGCATAATTTGTATGATGATAAACTGGTGCTTGCCTGCCTGATTCTTGATAATGAGCCATAGTTTGACCTGTTACTGCATTTCCCATCCATTCTTAGCAACTGGAAAATATCCTAAGGCAGCTGCAAGAATCTGTTTCTGTCTTTGGATTGACTTGTTGCTTTCACTTCTGTCTATGGCAAAGTGGCAGTGTTCGTCAGATTTTCATCTTAATATATTTTTCCTAATCTGTAATAAAAATCCTATCAGGCCTCTTAAAACTGAAATAGGGGTTAGGGGAAAGACAAACTGACTACTCCGGGTTTTAACCTTTGGAGGTTATCTTGTTAGTGCACACAAAGTGTCTTTAGATTATGTGATATTTTTCCTAGAATCATTAGCAACTACTACAGTGTGTTAGACCTGGTTGAGCTCCTGGACACCTCTGAGCTTCAGTGAAGTTTACCGGGAGGTTTGGATGAGAATGTTGGCTATCAGTTTTGGAATGTTGACTTTGCAACTTTGCTGTTGCCGTGATGCGATTATATTTCCTCTCCCCCTTCCTACAGATAATTGGCCTACTGAATGTGTTCACACCGCAAAAATCCCTGGAAGAATTTCAAGATGTGTAAGTCTGATTTGAACTAAAGCTGAGAATTAGTTTTAAAAATATTCACAGAGAAAGACGAACAAGTGAAAGAATACCATAAAATGGCAGTATTGTCTGATTATTCTTTTTTGTTGCTTCATAAGTTACATAGTGATGGAGCTCATGGATGCAAATCTCTGCCAAGTGATTCAGATGGAGCTAGACCATGAACGAATGTCATATCTTCTTTATCAAATGCTGTGTGGTATCAAACATCTTCACTCAGCTGGAATTATACATAGGGTAAGTGAGCTTGCTGTGTTTGTTTTGCACCTGGTTTGTACCTGGTTTTGTCTTGAGTGTTTAAAAGAGTCAGAAAAAAAGGAGAAATAGGACCACAAACAATGCTTCGTAGGCAGAGAGAAAGAGCTGAAAAGAAATGATTTACTGTATTCCACTGTAATTCTGAAATTGATCTTTTGAATGTTATTCCTGGATTTGATGATAATCTGCACAGAATAAGTAAACGAACATCTTTACAGTGAGTTACATTACCTCCTCTAATTCTATGTAATGATCTATCTTTAGTAGTCATGGCAGGAAAGACCATCTGAAAACATCTCTGCCTTTATTGTTTTGGTAACCAAACCTGAAATTCCATCTTTTGAAAGAACTGCCCATTTACTTCACCTCTTTTACTAGCAGAGTAATGAATACTTATCTGAAATATCCAGATAAATGGTTCATGATGAAGACCTGTAAGTGGAACTTCATACAGCTGCATGTCACAAAGCATTCATTCAGATTGCCTTCAGGCAAAACTGACTACTACTTTTAAATAGCATATATGTGTTGCAGTCCAGTCAGGAAGTTCTGAATTTAAGGTTTCCTATTCAAGTTCAGCATCTCTTATGTTTGTACGTAGTGTAAAGATTGCTTGAGATTACCTAGTTATAACTTTTCAAATATACTTTGTTATTTTTGGAATTTGTAAACTTGTGTTTTTAGGATGTTATTTTTTTCATAAATGTTAGGACGTTTTAGGACGTTAATTTTTTAATACGTTAGGACGTATTTTTTTTAATACGTTTAGGACGTTAATTTTTTATAGAGAGAGTTTTTATAAGTTTTCATCTCTGAAAGGATGCAGAAGAAATAATTAAACTTACTCATTCATGATACTTCTGTCTCAGTCAGTACCATGTGGCCTTCCTCAAGGATGACGTAGACAGCAAAGTAAATCATGAAAGGCGATTCTGATTGCTCCAGCAGGTGTTGTTGTGTTGTGATGCCACACTGGGGGTTGTTGCATAGCCTGCAAGCTGGATCTGGCAGTATCACACTCCCTTTCAACGTGCTGTTTTTCCCTCAAGGGAACTGGGTTGATTGTTTGAATAGAGAATACAGTTTGAACAGCCAAACACAGTTTCCCTTTGCTCAGCTAGCTCCAGTGCTCATCTGCCACCGCTTGCCGGTGAAGAGCACAGGGAGGGAAGGTGAAGGCGTGTTTCCTGCTTGAGTGCAATCTGCCCTGCAACGTTCGTGTTTGCTGGGGGAGGGAGGGGTAGGCAGAAGCGTTACCCGATGGCAGGCATTGCATCCCGCTTTCTGGTCTGCGTGTGGGCATTGAGACAGGTCAGTGGACTGCTGGCATTTTATTCTGGAAATGGTTGACAAAACTAGATTTCTTATCACAGTTGTGATATTATATTGTATGTGACTGATATTATGCAGCCTTTTGTGTCATAATATACGTGTGTTTAAGGGTTTTGAATTGAAGGGTTTGTACAGAACTTGACATTTTCTGGTCTCTTGAATACTTAGGTATGCAGGTTTGATGTTATGGATTTTCTTAGGCCTTTTTTGTATTGAAAAAATGGCCTATTGTGTTGACATGTTTGAGTTGGTAAGAGTGTCTCTTTCTGTGGATATTAGTGGAGGTAGGAGGGAGCTTCTGAAACTTCACTTGCTTCAAGAACAGTTTGAACGTGAACAAATGGAGACATTTGTACGTTTTTAGAAAAGAAGTAACTATTCTGATTGTTGTTGGGTAGGAGTACAGACAGGAGCTTTGAGCACAGAATGCCTGCCTTTGTAAATCTGGTGAAGTTTTTGAAATGCTTCATAGTGTGCAATAATATAAAGTTTAAGGATAACCTGTTGTAATGAGATTGACTACTGATACACTTGCTGTGTAAATAGTAACATATGTATGTATGCATGAATGCTTTTGAAGGACTTGGGCAGATACATTTCACTTGCATGTCCTCATGATAGATTTTCATCTGACAGCTCTTTTTCAGACTTTGTTAGAAGATTCAGTCTGTTCTAGCAAATGGTTGCTTTATTTACCTGCAGTATGTTATGCCTTTACGCTTGACAGTGCAGAGTGTCAAAATTTGTTCTGTGGAACAATTTAAAAAAAAAAAAAAAAAAACTCGAAGAGGGGGACGTCCTTGAAAAGGGACATATTTCACCTGGAATGTATGTGGCTGCAGTAGTTACTTTTTGGACCGCTCTGTTGGGCTTTCAGCAGCACTGCCCTTAATGACTAAAGCTAATTACTTTGAAACTATATTCCTTAAACTGTGGCTGCCCTTGGAGCATTCTAGGTATTGGTCTATTGTACTCCTTGAGTCTTCTCTTAAGTTTTGAGCCTTTTTTTTGTCAGTAGTTTCACATGTTTTTTAAGTGGGTTGTTCAGCTTTTCAGATGGCTATGATATCTTAACATCTCAGTAACTTTTTTAAAGCTTGTTGAATTTCTGAAGCTGTCATGTTCTATTTAAGTACTGTTGGATACTGCCTGCTGCAGAAATAAGTTTTCTTCATAGCAAACTACGGACATGGAGCAAGGTAGGGATCGAATCCAAAGAGCTTCAGACTGTTTCGCATTGAAGTTATAGAGGACGTATTTGGCTTCCACATTAGTGGATAAAGATTTGATCTTGATAAAGATTTGGTTATAGCTTTACACTGGCTTTAACAGATGTTGATAAATGAACCTTGTGGTATTCAAAGCATTTTGCAGAGGTGGAATCTCCAGCAAGTCTAGAGACAGATATGCATTCATTTCCATTTGCGCTCTGAGAAGGATGGCTAATCAGAGTTGTGCCTCACTGACTTCCTGAAGGACACAGAGTGTCATTAGTCTTGCATGGAGGCTCTGAAACCTTGTTTTCTCCTGTCTACTTTTGAATACTTTCCATAGGAAAAAAAACCCAAATCCTTCCATAGAAAGAGACTCCTTCAAAAAATGATTTAGCCCATGTAATGGTAATGAATTGCTCTCCAGAGATGCCTCTCTCTCCCTGCCTGGTTCATGGGGAGTCTGCCATGAATTATCTCTGATTTTTAGGCATTGGTGTTTTAAATGTTTAAGCTTAGGTGATATATCTTCTGCTATAGATTCTGAATATATTTGTACAGCCCAATTAACTTAATTACTCTTATAGGAGCTTCTGATTTATTTAAAACATAGGAAGTATTGCCTCTGGAGGAATTTGGAATGCAGTTTAAGTCAGTGCTAGCCTCTGGCATTTTGAAGGGCAGGAGTTTTGTATTCTAAATTCCTGTATTCCAGCGTGTTCCTAGGCTTCATGTCAACCACATAATGTTCAGAAATTAAGGATGGACAGTAGTCTGTAAGCCCTTGCTTTTTGTTCTCATAGGTGTTTTTCCTCTTGTGAAGGGAAGATCTCTTAACATTTTCAGTGTTAATCCTGCAGCTTTGAGGGGAATAAATGTGATTAATGTCATGAGCATACGCCTGAGATTCTGTAGTGAACACCCTCCAAATAATGCAAATGTGCAAAAATAAAGCTGATAATAAATAGGATTATAGCAGAAACAGAAATGTGCATATTAAATAGCTGAAATGTATTATAATACTTGAACTTATTCATTGCATTTGGGAATCTTTTAAGCCGAAGTTGTCTGCAAGGTCTGTGTGTGTGTGATTTGGAAGTGTGTGTGTGTGAATATGTAAGTATGCAAGACTTTTATTACCCATTACAATTCTATTGTTCAGGAACTCTTTCCTGTGGTTTCCTCTGTCTTTAGTGCAGCTTTCTTAGCTTTCTGAGGGACTTGCTGAAAGCCATACAAAGTCATACCAATGAAAACTACATATATCTTGCAGATAGTTGCTTTTAAGACTTTCTGAAATAGCGAAAGGCAGGCCTAGTAATCAGATGCCTGCATCAAATGCTAGAGTCCTGCGTGAAATCTTGTTTTTTTGTGTCTAAATAATGTTGATAGGTTGATAGGCAGAAAGGATCCAAGCTTATCTCTGATGGTCTGTCTGTTATGAATGATTTTATGATGCATTTTAAGGCAAAGTTGTTCTGAAGTTGCTGATAATGTTTGCTCTGTGACATTCAGGTGTATGTAAGATCCTGCTGAGATGGCGACTGAGTATGCCTGTGTAGCATCTGTATAAGTAGACATTGCAAAGCCACGAGTGTCAGTGTGAATTTAGGATCTTTGTAACATTTCCTGGAAGAGGGAGAAGATAAAAGAGGCAGCAGAAAATCGAAAGGAGGTTTTAGAATTCAAGTGAAGAGAATACGTTTACAAAGTTTTCAACTAAAAAGCTCTGAAACTGTATCAGGGCATTTTCCACTCTTATTTTAAAGATTAAGGGTTAATTTCTGGCGTTTTTTTACTGGTGACCTTTTGGGTTTGGTCATCAAAATTTATTATAGATGTAAACCAAATCCTAAATGGGAAACTCGATCTCTGTAAGCATTGATTTCCTTCTTGTTGTTCAGCGAAACACCTGCATTGGTTCACAAAAGGTAATGCAGCCTCAAATAACAACGAAACCTTTTATTTTTTACTATCACGTATTGATTTTAATAATTTTTATATTGTGATGATTATTGCATCAAGTGAATTCAGTAATTGTCATGTTACCTGTGATCTGCATTGTAGTCATAACTGTTGCTCTAGTGAAGAGTTTCTAGTCCTTTCCTCAGAGCTAACATTTCATACTAACCTCAGTTTATTTCAGACATTGCTAACATATCTTGTAACACTAGTTGTGGTTTCCTTTTTTAATTGTTTTATAAATCTAGAAACACAATAAAGGAATTAATTATAGTTTGCTGAATGCATATGAATTAATACAAGGGGAAAGGACACTGCAGTTATACAAATGACTTAGTTTATATGTGGGTTTTAATGTTGGCAGTATTATCTTTTAAAAATATGAACCACCGAGTACTTGTGTTTGTCTTAGCAGTCATATATGATGTTTCTTTTTAAAGGATTTAAAGCCCAGTAATATAGTAGTAAAGTCAGACTGCACTTTGAAGATTCTTGACTTTGGACTGGCCAGAACTGCAGGAACTAGTTTTATGATGACGCCTTATGTAGTGACTCGTTACTACAGAGCACCAGAGGTCATCCTAGGGATGGGATACAAAGAAAACGGTCAGCAAATATAGTCTTTCTTTGGCATAGCTTTATTTTTTGTTTGGCACACCACATTTTACATGTTAATGTTTTTTTTCAACCTGTAGAAATCTTATAAATTAGCACTGTGACCAAAATGCACAATCTGGTTACACTGATTTGTTTATTTAACTAAACACATTGCATTTAATAGGAGAAGAAATTGAGGGCCTTGTTTGTTTAAAAATTTAAATAACCTACTTGGAAGAATAAGTTTCATCCCGGAAGAACTGGAAATATATTTTCTTAACATCTATTACATGCCTTGATATACTTTCACCTGACTTTATTCCTGATGAGGTTGTAAACTGTTACGCATTAGTAAATGTATATCCTAAATTTAATTTTACCTGACTATATTCAGTATAGCCTTTCAGGATATAAGGAACTTATGGGCCACTCAAACATGAACAAGCTCAGGCCTCCCAGTGTGGCATTACCTTTTATTGAAACCAGCCCATTTTAAAATTGTGACACAAAGTTCTTGGTTAATGGCGCTTAAGAAAAAGTCAATAATGTACTTCAAATGAAAATGCAGAGTACTGTCACAAAGTGTCATAGATTCTTTGAGGTCCGTGAAAAGTTCCAAGGAAATTTCAGAAGAGGTGATTGTTTATTTTGTCCCTCTGCTTACAGACATTTTCCTTCTCTTTATACCCACTCTGTGGCCCTTCTTCTCCCAGTATCTTATGTAAGAAAATGAGGAAGGAACATAGCATTTGAGGGAAAGTTACGTAATCAGGTGCATTACGTCCTCCAGATGACACACCTGCTATCCTTTAGGAAACAGAGGTAACGTGCTGTTCCTGAAATTTGATTGTAGTGGTCCCTGTTCTGCTGCCGTTTCATGGACTCACCATCACTGTTGTTCATCCCGTTCACTCAGTGTTTCCATCCCAGGGAGCCGCAGTGCACTAAGGTCGCCATTTGCTGGAGGTATTTTAGACCCGGTATTGATTAGACCTGCCACAAGCCCCGTGAAATGACATGATGCTTTGTGAGCTGGCTCCTGGTGACCTGAGGTATCACTCAGGTTACAACTGGGGCTTTACTCTGTTTTTCAAGATTTGCACTATAATCTGCAAACTTCCCTGGCAACTGCATAACATTAGGGCAAATGGCTGCAGGCTGTATGTAAACTATAGCTTTCAGGAGCATACAGATTTGATTTTTTTTTTTTTTTTTT